>NC_139229.1:22969655-23198247 GCF_977018435.1 Lepisma saccharinum
ACTACGCATTTAACACTTGCCTGATTAACCCGAGTTAACTCGGAATTTGTTTTTGCTTTACATATTATTTACCCGAGTTATCTCGTTAAAATCGTGCAACTGCAGTGCACTTTTCTGCCTACCCGGACAGACTCGTTTGAGCTTTAAAAGGTGTTAATTCCCATTTTGGCCACTAGATGGAAGGTGTAGATAGCTTGCTGCCATCTACCGGATTCCCTATGACACTACTTATTGTCACCTTTCCAGTGGTACTTGTAGTCGTTGTGTGAGTGTAGTGCCAAAACTTACAGAGCGTTTTTGTGTTGTGAATGCATTCTGTTCATGTTTTAGTGTTTTCCATCGTGTGAAGAACGACAAGATGAGCGACGACAAGCTTACAAACAACAGTAAAGAGGAGGAGGAGGAGGAATTGTACCTGAGTGGAAGTGATACAACAGTGGACAGTGTGTGTAATGACGAGACAGATACAGATAGTTGTGGTGGTGTACAGTCGCCTTCCAAAATCTTTGCTTTGGTATATGATTTGTTGGGAAAGGGGTACTGTTTGACAATGGACAATTATTATAACTCACCACAACTTGCAGATCTGTTCATTTAAAAAAAGACTGATGTATTTGGAACACTGAAACGCAGTAGGAAAGATGTACCACATGCTCTAAGAACAGCCAAATTGAAGAAAGATGAAGAAGTAGGGTTGCAATGTGGCAAAGTGACTCATGAAATGGAAAGATAAAAAGGATGTGACATTGTTGTCAACCACTCATTCTGTTGAAATGATGACTGTAACACAACGTCAGAAAGCAAAACTTAAACCACGAGTGGTGGTCGATTACAATGACAAAATGGGTGGTGTTGATCAGCATCTTGCTTCGTACGCCACACCAACGAAGTGTGGCAAAAAGTATTATAAAAAGATTTTCTTTCATCTGTTGGATCTGTCTCTGGAATTCAACATTAAAATGTGAAGACATTTTATTTTCCACAGTTTATATGCTATTTTGAAACATTTGTAGTACTTTCCATGTATGTACGAGTTAACTCGGGTTAATAATTATGGAGGTTTTTTGAATAGTTTGGTAACCTTTTTTGACCCCAAAAATAGAATTTCATTACTGTTCCTTAATTGCCGATATCGGTACATTACAAACACACAATAAAAAAAATGTGTAAAATATGGACCACTTTTGGGAAAATAATGTGTCAGGCAAGTGGTTAAACAATAAAGGTCGTAAAATAATAAATATACTCCGTAGTATGACAACAATTAAATGGGGTGGCCACCTTAAAATCTTACTTCTATTTTACAGGAATTGTTTTCGATCAAACTTTGAATATGCAGCCTTTAGTTAAGGGGGTGCAAAAGTAAGTCTTTTAGACAAAATAGACATACTACAGAGAAAAGCTTTGAAGACCTGCTTAGGTCTCATGCAGTCCTGTCCTAATGTCAGTGTATATATGGAAAGTAGAGAAACTAGCTTGACACATAGACGGATCCAATTAACAATAACATTTCTGCTCAAAACCTGGGAAAATCATACGCATCCATACCATAAATTGTTTGAAATACAAAAACAATGGACAGAAGCTAAAGTCATAGATCCTATACACACGTTCTTTTATTTTGCATATTGCCAATACATAGACCCGGAAACCCGTGCAAAGTCTTTCACCTTTCAACATCCTTTAATTTATCAATTAGACATACCCTTATATACTCAATGCAATATCCATTTCAGGGATCTAGGAATACATATCATGTATAAAGAGAAATAGCCAACACACCTAATCATATATAATGATGGATCCAAAGATCGCCTAGGTGTGGGTTGTGCTTATTTCATTCCAGATCAAAATATAAACAAACACTTCCGTTTACCACCTGATACTTCTATTTTCACTGCAGAAAGTTACGCAATATATAAAGCTCTCACATACGCTATCCATAATAATTACACAAAAATTCTTATCATAACATATGCTTTAAGCGTATTAATGGCGCTGAGTTCCTCATATCCTCAGATTTGTAAACATTCTTTAATTATCATTCTTATAATCCAACAAACCCAGTATATTGGAAGTACTATCATTTCATGTGCTAAACCGAAATCCTTCATATCTCAGAGCAAGCAAAGTTAAAGGAAAACCATACGCTCGAAAGGATTTTTTTTAATCGTTGGTGGACAATATGAGGCGTTGCGGATACGAAGGGCGAACTCAACAAACGTACATTTTTAGGAAAATGCATTTCAAGTTGTGAGAAATGGGGCGAACTCAACAAAAACTTTGGAAATCACGTAGAAAAACTTTCCGATCTACTGTTACGACTTTTTTGTTGATTTCACCCTGGACCTCACAACTTGGAACACATTTTCCTGGAAATGTACGTTTGTTGAGTTCGCCTTTCGTATCCGCAACGCCTCATATGAAGAACCGGTTTGAAGAGTTAGGTTTCTTTTTGGGTGTAGTATTAAATGCAGATGCATACGTGTTGTTTTATGGTGACATGTTAATTCCTCGTTTATATATAAAAAAGTAAACTTTAATGTAAGCGAAAGCATGTACGCGTCACCAGTCGAAGATTTTCGCATATACAAAGAAAATTCAATACACATTCCCGCCATGAACTTTACCTTTACTGATTAGAGAAATCATTTAGAAGTTTTAAACCGTTTTTTTTCAATGGACTCCCAGGGTATTGTTGTAATGCAGAAAAATTTGCAACAAAATGGATCAAGTCATAAGCATTACAGTGTCCTTGAAAAGCCAACTGGCAAATCAACGAACCTGCAGAGTCTCATTAATTTCGTGCATTCAACTGAATAATGTAATTTTCTTACAGTTTGACTTTAGAATTTTACTTGAAATGGTGTTGTGTTTGTGTTACATTCGATCAAAATTAGATTTTAAGCAATTTATGTCCAATTCTAAGCATATATAATTCATAGGTAAATCCTCCCCCTTCTGATAAAATCACAAATCGCCCCCTGTTTTAATGTGTAGGAAATATCGCTGATCCATTTCAACTAGGAATGGTATCAAGAGGAGACAAATGTGTCAGAACTCAAACTTTCACAATGTATAGGGTCATTGAAGAAAAAAACTTTTCTTAATAACGTTTTTCTGCTTTACATTTTGTTCGACGCTGCGAAGCATTTTATCCTGAATTCGCAATTATTTATCCGCAATTGTCACTAATGGATTAAAATTTCAATTACAATAAACAAAATAAACGACTTATTTGAAATATGAACAAGATATACGCTTGATATATCTGAATAAAAAACAGTAATTTAAATTTATTTTAAGTACATTTTTCAAATGTGATATCAAAGTTTCGAACGAGATCGTCTCAGACATCAAGTATCGTCTACTTTTGATTTTGCAGAGATTTATTTCAGTCTCGTCTCCAAATTTGAGACTTTACTTGTCTCTTACCATTTCTATTTTCAAAAAAATCTCTTAATATATAGGTTTAAGTACAGCTTTCCGAACACCCTCTGACAAAGTTATAAAAATAATCGGTGAGATACATTGTACCCCCCAAAATTGGTCAGTCGTGTCGCGTCTCGAAAACAAGAGGAGGTAGGAATTGTGGAAGTACGTGTATTTCGTTTCGGAAAATTCCATTTGAAAAATTCAAAATGAAAGAAGGTCAGTCATATATTCTTCTGATGCAGATTTATATCTTCGAATCGACGCGATCAGTTGTTTACAAAACATGTACCCCCCTTACACGAAGGGGCATTCGTCTGTAGCGTGGTTTCCTGAAAGTAAACTTTAGCTCATTCCATCGTTCCACACACATTTTAAATAATTTTCATCTCCTTAAAAACATTTCCAAACACACAGATTAATGAACTAACTAGTAGCAAGCAGAATGTAGTACATGTAGAATAAGTTTACAACGGTTTGAATTCCTGTGGTAACGAAAATAATGCTTACAATTTACACTTTTTGAATTGAGCGATTAGGAAATACTAGATTCTTTTAACAGTAGCATCTTGTATCTGAGGGGGCTACAAAGGGTACAACTAGAATATTCGATTTAGAGGGTACAGTACCCCCTTCAAAAATTTAGGGAGTACAATGTACTCCTGTACCCCCCGTTCCTGCGCCACTGATATGGATATCCGAATTGTCCAGATTATCAGGATAAATTGTCCGGATTATACGGATAAATTGTCAGGATTATCCGGATATCTGAATTGCCAGGATTACCAGGATAAATTGTCCGGATTATCAGGTAGATTTGTCCGTATTATCCGGATATCCGAATTTTCCGGATTATAATTGTGCTGACTATCCGGATATCCGAATTACCCGGATTATCAGGATAAATTGCCGAATATCGGAATTGCCCGGATAATCAGGATGATTTGTCCGGATTTTTAGGATATCCGAATTGTCCGGATTATCCGGATATCCGAATTGTGCTGATTATCCGGATATTCGAATTGCCGGAATATCAGGATAAATCGTCCGGATTATCCGGATATCCGAATTGTGCTGACTAACCGGATATCCGAATTGCCCGTATTATCAATATAAATTGTCCGGATTATCAGGATGATTTGTCCGGATTATCCGGATATCCGAGTTGAACTGACTATCCGGATATCCGAACGGTCCAGATTATCCGGATATCCGAAATGTCCGGATTATTTGGATATCCGAATTGCCCGTATTATCAATATAAATTGTCCGGATTATCAGGATGATTTGTCAGGATTATCCGGATATCCGAGTTGAACTGACTATCCGGATATCCGAACGGTCCAGATTATCCGGATATCCGAAATGTCCGGATTATTTGGATATCCGAATTTGTGCTTTATGGGGATAATTTTATCTTTTTTCGTTTTACGGGCTATCCACATATTCTTTTATTGGTCATTTTTGTATTTCACTGCACGGATTTTCTACAAATTCTTCATCAATTCTGTTCTATCAGGATATCAGAATTATCTTGATATTATCCGTTGTATCCGAAACGGATATATGATATCTGATAATTTGAAATCCAGATATCCGTTATCCGTGTTTTCCGGCCATCTCCAGTGACCTGAATCACTCAATTGTGTTCACAAAGACCAAGGCTCGAACCCATAACGTTCGGTGACAAGACTAATCAAAGCGCTTGCCCTACGTCAGTTTACTTAAGGAGGACTTTGAACTTCTACGAACCAAGGTTCCTTTGGTATCGAGGCGACAGCTGCAAGGTTTGAGAATCAGTATTTTGCTAGAAATAAATTGCCTTTCTAGTGACGCAATTCTACTTTTCGCTGTGGCCGCGGTGGCTCAGTCGGTAACGCGTCTGACTACCATGCTAAAGGTCCCGGGTTCGATCCCCGGCCGGTTCAAATCCTGGAACTTTTCTAACGATGGAAGCGGCCCCGGCGCCCACCCAGCGTCGAATAACATGGGTACCTGGGGGAAACCCTGGGGGGTAAAGGCGGTCAGGGGCGTGATGCTGATCACATCACCCCCACTCACGACCGGATCAAGAAAGTGTGGGGCGTTACCCCCACACCCCCTATACGCCTTCATGGCGTGGTGCTATGCATAGGGGAACACTTTACTTTTTTACTTTTTTTGCTGTCGTTAACAACTGAAGGTCTACTTACAAATAAAGTTATGTGTAAGCATGCGGAGTGATAAGACCTGGAGATTGGAAGAAAGAATGGGTTTTAGACTGCAGGAAAAGAAGGATAAAATATTGAAATGAGCACGAGAATAAAAGACTAGAGCTCAAGACTGTATTTCCAGTCGACGCACCGCACAGAAAGGAGGAAAAGCTCTCGGTATTTGAGAAAGTCTCTTCTTATATGCATGCGCTCTTCTTTCGACTGAACTTGAAGTTTCAACCGAAGCTTTTTACTCCGAATGCCAGGCAGAGAATAGAAGTGCTCAACCGAGATCGCATCCTAGAGATGCGAAATGAAGAATTTGGGGGACGGCACAAAAACCCAAACGACTGCAATACTTTCTCATTCGATGATGCTCAACTGTTTTGCATTCAGGAGACGGGGCCGTGAATCCATGTATTGTCAAAGTTCCGTTCCTAGGAGGTACTTGGGGAGTCGATATTAGGCCCAGGGATTCTGATGTTTCATATTACTTGAGAGGATTTCGTGTGGAATTGTGTCATCGAGCGGATCAAAAAAAAAAAAAAGATGGGGAAGTGATGATTTTTCCCCAAGTCTTGAAGTTCCTAGATATATTTTGCCTCTTACAAATGCTATTCCGTCGATTAATTGATTTGGATTATTTTACTTTGCCACATTTGGCTAATCGCGAAGATGAGGATGAATGATGACATGACGAAATTGGTGAAGGGACAGCCAGAAAGAACGCTAAATCCCAGGCAGGGATTCAAACCCGGGACCCTTGGTGTTGTAGCGCGGTGTGATATCCACCCTCCCACGGAGGTTTGCATAAATGTCATTCGAAACGTAAATACAGAGTAATAGTTACAAGTTAATATTGGGTTGTTATTCAATGTACAGTGCAATCAGAACCACTACGCAATCTGCCTCCACTAGGATTCGAATCAGGGATATTTCGATTACTAGGTAACAGAGTTCCCACTGCGCCACCAGGGAAGACTGAAATCTGTATCTGTCTATGTGAATTTAGCTGCACTGTTGCCGATTATTCACTGTATTAAATTGTAATTTTCATATTTTGAGTATTTGATTTGATTTGTTGTTGATTTGGTGTCTTAAGTCCACTTTATCCACAGTAAGGCTAATCGGGAATGGACCTACAGTTTAAAGTGGGATCCGAACCATTTGTGCCACCACCGGGTATCGAACCCGGGACCCCGTTTTTTTAAGGCGACGACGTTACCACTGCGCCATCGAGGAGGCCATATTTTGAGTATTTCTCACGCAGGCTAAAGCTCCTTCGTCCCCGAGGTGAAAGCTGCTTTTCTCAAAGTTCCTTTCTGGAAGAAATGTAAAGGTGGGGGAGTGAGCTTCAGGAATTTATTTTTTCATGTTTTAGACCTAGAAATAAAATACAATTACGTGTTGCATTGTATTCCTTACGTTCAAATGCAACCATTATTTTAAAAATGCCTTTTCTATTACAATATGCCTCATTTACACCAATTATGGGTACATCATCATCATCAGTATTCTAACATCAATGGATGTTTTGTAGAAGTTAAATTATTTCATCCGTATATATATGAAAATATAATCCAACGTTAATAAAAAAGTGGTCTCCTCGTAATGTTTCAGGATACCCTGTGAACATTTTCGGACTGCATAAATTCGTCGTGAGATTTTCCAAAAAGAGGGGCAGAAATAACTAAAAAATGGAAATACAAACAACCTCTTTTGTTGACCTTGCATAATCGTTATTATTATCATCTACTGCCTATCTTACGCGTTTCAAACTTTTTGTTTATTTTCTTCGCAGTTTCATTTGTTTTTCTTTTCATAACCTGCCCAGCCAGGAGGTTTCTTGGGAAATTGAGATAGGTTGACAGAACGTACCTACATTAAAGAAGTTTCGGTGAGAAACTCATAACTCAACTTTTCCCAGGATGGGGTCGTGTTATTCAATATAGCCCAAAGCAATATGTTTCCTTGACTTTTCGAGATGAAATGTGCTCCTGTGAGTGTTTAGCAGAGCTAATTAGCTATAAATTTATTGTTCCCAATTTTTGTTAAAATTACAATTTAATCACAGTATCTCTGTTGTTTTGAGTAAGTTTTCTTTAACCTCATTCTTATCATGCTGCTCTTGAAATTACTTTTGTTCGTGTTTTTTTTGGGGGGGGCACAAATGCGAAATTTAGTTTCAAACACCGCCGAAACTAATTTCTGCTCTGCGGACGTCCCAGATGGCGTAGTGGTAAATTCGTCGCCTTGTATTCAAGGGGTCCTGGGTTGGATACCCAGAGACAGACCGGTAGCTGGGGGGGGGGGAAGCAGGGCGATCGCCCCGAGGGCTGATGAAAGGGGGCGCCGAACGGCAAGAAAAAAACATTGAAAATTGCTTGTAATAAAGGATGCATGCGATCCCCTCGAAAGTTTTGGCTCCCTATTAAAACAATATCATTGACAGTTTGCAAAGATATTGATTTGATTTTTTTTGCTCACTGCGCTCGCATTATAAGTTCTTCTTTTAAACAAATAGAACAAAATAAATAAATATCCACTTTATATATATACAGGGTGAACATAAAGTCCCAGCCCATTTTGCAGAAATAATTAATACATGGTTTTTATATTTCAGGTGAATGATACTCCGAGGAGATGCTAACAACAGAAGAACGAATTGTGATTGTAACGGCACGTTTGCGTGGTCAGACATTCGAGGAGGTCAGGGAGACGTTTCGTAGAAAATGTGGACGAGAGGCTCCAACACGAGGTAATATCAGAAAACTGGTGAACAAATTTATGCGCACCGGATTTGTACTCGATGAGCAACGTACAGGTCGACCATCGATGTCGGGTGATACAGTAGCACGTATCCGTGAAGCTATTGATCGTAGTCCCACTGCATCAACTCGTCGCCTCAGTCGAGAACTGGTGATACCTCAATCATCGGTGTGGAAAGTGTTGCACTACACCTTAAAAAAGAAAGCGTACCACGTCCACGTTGTCCACAAACTGGAACCGGAGGATTACGCTGTACGGAAAGACGTGTGCTACGAACTCTCCGCGGCTGCATCCTTTTCAGTGAAGAGGCGACATTCCACACCTGTGGAACAGTGAACCGTCATAACTGTCGTGTCTGGTCTTCTGAACACCCGAATGCTACTATCGAATGGGAACGGAATACACCCAAGGTGAACGTATGGCTTGGTTTCATGAAACAAAAACTCTATGGGCCATTCATGTTTGCAGAAAACACCATCACAGCAGACACCTGTCTCTAAATGTTGCAACTGTTCCTCCAGCCACAGCTACAGGATGATGGGATTCTTGATTCCGTGATCTTCCAACAAGACGGCGCACCACCGCACTTCGCCTTGACTGTGCGGGAATACCTCAACAACATGTTTCCAGACAGATGTATAGGAAGAGGATCCACACGTGTTTGGCCATCGCGGCCCCCCGACCTTACACCATTGGATTTTTGGATTTTTTTGCATGGGGTTTTATCAAGGAACAGGTCTACAAGAGTAAGGTTGCAAATGTGGCAGTCCTCAAACAACGCATAAGGCACGCATGCGAACTCATCACCGGGGCGATGTTGGACACAGTGTTTCGAGCAACACTGACCCGATGGGAAACGTGTTTTGAAATTGATGGACATCACGTTGAACAGCACTGATATGCTGTATACTAATGTTGTAATATCACATTCATGAATACATTATTTCTGCAAAATGGGCTGGGACTTTATGTTCACCCTGTATATATATATATATATATATATATATATATATATATATATATATATATATATATATATATATAATTTGTTTGTTAGTGAGTATGTGTTTTACAACTTCTTAGTGAATAGTTCCAATACTGTATGCAGTTGTAAAAATACTATTGCCGTAAACTGCAGTCGTAACAACTGTACTAAATTTTCCTAATATCTCTTCAAAAAAGTTATTTCATTTAAAAGAATACGTCGTGATGGTTTTTGGCTCTTTCAATTATCTTTCCAGGCAGCTTTCAAATAGCTAAAAGGTGTACAGAACGAGAGTACACTTCATTTAGAACAACATAATAAGTAGTTGTATTTACAATATAACCAGGACCACTTACAAGTGTAGAAAAGAAGAGGTTATTTGATTGAACAATCCGATTTGCCTACACTTAAAACAATGCCAAGAGGGGCTTATACCCCAATTCTTCAAGTGTGATATGCTCTTAATTTTAAGAAATTTTGAATTCTAGTGTAGAAAAGATGAACCCCCCTCAGACAGATTTGCCTACACTTAAAACTATGCCAAGTTCCCATATCATCTTATTGTTTATAGTGTGTTTTTCTGTCAAAATCCCAGGAGACCTAGTAGAGTGTGGTGCATAGCCTCATGGTTTTTATTGCCTTGTAATCAAGAGGCTTCTGGGTTTGAGTCCTGATAAAATGTGAAGCCTCCCCTGATGGCAAAATGTTAATATTGTTGTCTTGTAAACAAGAGGCTCTGGTTTGAGTCCTGATAAAATATGTAAGATTGAAATACATGTGGCAAAATAATATCTCCACACGTGAGATTTTGAGAATAATTATTGCTAGTTGATATACAACTGATAGCTCCCAGATCTGAAACCTGGTAAAAAGTGTTATACAACAGCATAAAAGAGCAAAATTATTTTATATTGGGGATCACCAGAGCCTAGTTACTGCTGTTGTCTGGGTATAAAAGTACCAGCTCAGCCACTCACTGCTGTTATAATTGTTTTGGCTACACTTGAAATTAAGCAAAAAATGCTTATATTTTTATGCAAGCAAAACTGCCCGACCAATACAATAGGAGAAAAGCGGGCAAACATAATTAATTGCCTGCATGTTTTTTCTAATCTTTTGATCAGTCTCATGTCCCGGCCAGCAATTAATTATGCTTGCCCGGGAGATTATATTTCTTGTATGCCAGCAGATATAATCTACACTGTGTCTTTTCAGGGAAAATTACATGTCATCCATCATGGGACCCAAAGAGAAATTCCTAGTAAAGGGAATATTGGCCTTTTTCTGTACGCCTGGGAGATTATATCTGCTGGCATACAAGAAATATAACCCGCACTGTGCCTTTTCAGGGGAAATTACATGCCATCCATCATTTCATTAACTCAAAGAGAAATTCTTATCTACACTGAGCCCTTTCAGGGAAAATTACTTGCCATCCATTATGTTATTAACTCAAGGGAAATTCTTAGTAAAGATAATATTGGCTCCTTGGATGTTGTCATGCAAGCCTGAGCACAATTCTAGTTTTGTCTTGTTGTGTTAATATATACCGAGCGGGACTTACAGCATATTTATTGCACATTTCAAAGTCCAACTTTGAATTGTATTTAGCTGATATAGAGCTCATAGCTATGGGTTCTCAATAAAATGTGGACATAGTCCCATGGCTTATTGCCTTCTAAACAAGAGGCTCGGGTTTGAATCCTGATAAAATGTGATGCCTCCCCTGATGGCAAAGTGTTGGTATTATTGCTTTGTAATCAAGGGGCTTCTGTGTTTGAATCGGCCCTCTAGAATTGCTCTGTGACTCTCTCATTTCTTACATCATAAACATATGATTTTTCACCTATGAGAATAACACTACATATGGTGTCATCGGGGAGTGTTTCGTGGAATTCACAGATAATTTTAATGTTTGTCCTGTCATTAACCACAACTTGTTTCCTTTTTGAAACATTGATGACAAACATGGGTCTCTGTGTTTTGAATTCATCTGGTGTGTAATACATGTCAGTATTGCCAGTAGTGACCCTTTTGTATGCTGTAAATGCTTCATATAATTTGAGGAAATCATCATTGGGCATGTTTAAATTATAATTTTCTCTAGGAAATACCTCATTTCTGCCATTTTTAAGATATATGTTCTTGATGTTGCAGTTATCAAATTTGCTTGAATTTTTTTCCTGATTATTGTGTCTTCCAGTCTGAAACAGTACCACCACAAAATCCGGCATGTCATATTGTATACTGGAGAATGAATTTGTAGCATCAAACTCATAATAGGTACCAGTTGCGGGCTTCTGTACACATTGATATGTATAAAATTGTAGAGGAATCTGTGGATTTTTTATTATATCTGCTTTGTATTTAAGAGCATAACTGGCTTCATATTCAACAACCGGGATTCTTAGCTCCATAGTTTGAATAATGCACTTGCCTGCATCTGGTAGGGTATTAGGCAGAGCTTCCCCTGTAGAGTTTAATGTACTGTACCTCATCAAAGCATTATTATCATTGGCAGCTCTTCTAAATGTAATTCTTAAACCACCCTTCCACATAATATCTTTGTAATCTGAGAAGAATCCTGGCAAAAGACGCATCGGGAGCAGCACAGTGTGGCTTTTAGATAATATCTTATCACCAGCCTCAAATCCACCTATTTGTAGTAAGAAGCCTCGGTTTTGGATAATTTTAGTGTGGCCAAAGCTGTGGAGGTAATGCCGGGATAATCTATTCTGTTTATAACAACACCATGTTTTCTGATCTCAATTTCAGAGAATAGATGCGGCACAAAATTATCTACCAATCTTATATTTGAATTTGCCGGATAATCTGTACCATCGAGCTTTACAACATCAAATTTGATGTATAGATCTGCTCTGTGGGGGTGTATAAAGCCATCCCCTACATTAAGATCAACCTCAATCTCTGTGTTGGGTTGATTTAAATTTGCAAATGTCCTCCTGTTTGGGGGGAATGATTGTAGCTCATAACTCTCAATATTTTCCATTTTTTTCTTGTATGTATTTTTATTTAAATATTAATTTCTATGATAGCAGTTGTTGTGGCTCCAGCAAAATCAACTAATTCTTCTTTTTCATTAGAGACCATCAATTCAATATTATCTATTCTATTATGACATACAGAAAAATATAATGTTGGGGAATGGATTGTAGATGATGGGCTCCATGATTTCAGAATTAGGTTTAAATGTTGCAATGATGCCAGTTTGTTTGTGAGTGCCTATGCCATTTGATTTGGTGATCATACCCTCGGCCACATTACAGTGAATATTCAGAGTCTCTATGGCTAAGAATTTGGGTATATTAATAGCAGTGTGTTTGATGGCTGGTTCAAGTTTTGTGTTGTTCTCAAAGCCTAACAGCTCTCCTATAGTACCCAGATCCACTGTTTCTGTAGCAGATACAATTTCTACTCTGTGAGTGACAGAATTTTGACTTAACACTACACCTCTGGGTAATTGAGCATTTAGAGTGGACAGATTATATTGCCCTGGAGTGATGACAATTTTTTGATCCCCAACTGCAATTGTGTTGTTGTGGTGTGTAATATTAGGGATCAAGTACATGCCATAAAATGCTCTGAGAGCTATTGTTTTGGGATACACTATGTCATCATGTAATTTGAGTTTCAATATTGAATTTTGGCTGGTGAGATGGAATACCCCCATGATGTTTCAGATACCACGGGCTTTTTGAAAATTTTCAATTGATGGTTTATTTATTTGAGACATATATCTAAGAACAGATAAACACAAATGTCCGCAATTAACATCTTTGAAGTTTTGAACACGGGCATTATTGTAATAAAGATTAGCTGAATTTAGATATTTTATTAAATTTTCAGGTGGAACACCTCCAAATGAATCAAACACAAATGCCTCATTTTTTAAATATTTAAGATAACAGATCCAGTGAGTGCCCTGATTTTTGTACTTATCCAAATTAACAATGCCACACTCTTTGTTGAGTGGTTGTTCTGGTAAAGAATCAGACATGTACACACCTCTAAAATGTTTGATGCCCAGTGGCTTGATTAAAGCTTCAATATCTTGGTTTGTAAGCGGCTCTTGTTTTTTTTAAACTTATTCATGGCTCTCTTAACACCTTTGCCTTGTTTCTCAATAGCCAGGTTATGGCGCTTCAATTCATCTAATTCTGCCCTATTCTTCTTGGCATCTATTACTGTTTTTGCTATGGCAGCTGATCCCCCAGCCAAGCTCCCCACAGCCCCGAGAGCAGCTAAGATGGCAGGGATAGTAAATATAAATCCACCTACATGTGATTTTTTTCTAGATTGTTGTAATTTTTTTAATTGGGGGGTACTAAGCAACAATTTCATACCATGGCCCTTGGCAAGACAAGAATTTTTTTTCTTGCGCTGCCTTTTGGTTAAAAGGCTATCAATAGTTTTAAGAGATTTAAGACCTGCATAAGGTATTTGATACATAACACCCTTGGCTTTCATTGTAGGTTTATTATATACATATTCACAACCCCCACCCCAGTTTTTGTTTGGTGTTCATAGCTATGGTGGTCCCCAATGCTGCTATTTTTTCACTCAAAGAAGCATCTTTGCTTACAAATCTACCAAATGCAGCCTCTTCTAATTTCTTGTCTGCAACATGTCTCTTGTCAAGATCAGAATGTGTGTTGTATGCTATGTCATGGTCTCTACAAGCAGCATCTAGGGGATTAACACCAGGATCACCTCTGTTTAATCTATCGTCCAATTTTTTACCGGGACCACAATACTGATAGCCTGGAATGTGTAGTTCAAATGGCAGCTTGTTTATCATGTCATTAACAAGCCCCCGACCCTCAGAAATATTCCAAAATTTAGGTGGTAGAGTATTAATAATTTTTATAAGATATCCAATCCCCTTAGTGTCATTCACTATAAAATTAGACAATTGTGTGCTTATCATGTCCATATTTCCAACCTTTTCATTGTAAAAATTGTAGTTGCCAGCATTTTCCTCCCCAGCTATCACCAATAACCTATCTACAAGTTTCCTGACATCATCAACCCACACAAATTCTTTAGGCAGGGTGTTGCATTGTTTGATTCCACTACCAGTCTTGATCTGTGACCATATGGGCTTGATTAAATTATTGTATTTTGCTCCACTGCTAGACTTGACTCTTTTTTGTGTGGGATCATTGTTCTGGTACAGAGCATCTGATTTTATTAATATTTCTTTGTAGTGCTCATAATCTTGATCTGTATAGCTGCCAGGCCTTTTTCTAGTGATCAGTTCCCACAATCCAGGTGTGCCAAGATATTTAACAAAACCACCTTTTTCTCCAAGATGAGATTCTGAATATACAATCAGATCATCTCCCATAAATGTTACTCTGAAATTGCCAATTCTATGTATGATGCTACCATCACGCTCTGTGTCAGCATATAAGCCAAAAACCTCATCTTTGTTGTCTTTAGGTGTGCTTAAATATTTTTGAGCAAGAAGACCCAATTCAATAGGATCCAGAGTAGCTTCAATTCTTCGAGGCGCAACAGGACTAGGTGTATGAATGCTGGAAAGTGGGGTGAATGGATAATCTAATATGTTTCTTGCAGCTACAGGTACAAGCTCTGTGATCAAATTTTGATTTTGCTCTGTAACAGTTTTGATATTTTTACCTAATTCACTAATAGCATCAATAACAGGCTGCTCTGTTTGTTTGTGTTTTTCATAAATTCCTCGGTTCTCTGATTTCCATCCCTTAAATCTTTTTACAAGATAATCTCTTAATTTAAGATCATCAATGATTGGCCTTTTCATGGTTATTTATATATGTTTCAATATCTAGAAAATTGTTGATTTTATTTCTGTATTTACCAGTATTAGGTGTTCTTGTCATATCAATTGTGACAAACCCATAACTGTTCTGGTTCCAGCACCTACTGCAAAACTTGGAAAAATCATTGTAGCTCAAGTCCCCACCTACAAATTCATCATGTATGTGTTTGAGGTTGGTATGGTCTTGATGAAACACACATATAAAATTGCTTTTGTCTCGGATCAGCTGCTTCGGAATTTTAGAAAAAGTCTGTGCCAGGTAGAAGCAATCAATGTTTTTGTGCCGGCCCTGTGTAAAGAAAATTCTAACCTTGTTTTGATTATCCAGTATAATGTCATCAAACACAACAACAGAATTATCGAGACATTCATGAAGTGGCTTAACATCTGGTTCAAAAGTGGCTATATCCAATCCATCATATAGCTTCATCAGCTGCTGATATTTTAATTGTTCCAAGCTCTTAGAGAAGATATACAAGTGCCTGTTTTTCCAGTCTAACCAGTTGGGTGCCAATAAAAAATTATCAATCATTAGTGTAGTTTTACCACAAGCTGATGGCCCAACAATAAGACACCTAATATTATCAGGCAGCAACTTGCCATTTCTCTTATTCTGCTGTTCAGGTTCTGGCAGCCTTTTTATAACATCCCAGGTGTTCATATTATCACTTTGTTTCCATCGATCCAGCTGTGTTCTGGAAGTCCTAGCCATTTGACAAGTAACTTGTTGCCTTTTCTGCGGATGATTTTTTCTATGAGATATGTGTCAGGCTGTTTAGTTTTGCTGAGCTCTTCTTCATAAAACCTGCCTTTCAGAATTTCTCCTCGGTGGTCTTTTATTATATATGTGTTAAGGGTCCCAGGTTTAACTTGAACCACTGTAAATAATTCAGTGCTCCAGTTTCTTGTAAAGCCTCTTTTGAATAAGTGCTTATATTTGCTGATTCTTACTTGATCACCCACCTTGTATTTGGCTTTTCTTGTTGTTGGCTGATATTTAGGATAATAAACAGTCCTGATCAATTTTTGCTCATCAGATGAAGTTACTTCAGAGGGTTTCATGTTGATTGTGGAATGGACAGAGTTGTTATATTTATGTAGAAGTTCTGGAAGAATACTGAACCATTTATAATTACCTTGAAGTGTAAATTGTTTATACATAAGATTTTTTAGGGTTTTGTTGAATCTCTCTACAATTGAGGCCTTGAGATCACTGTAACTCGAATAATGTTGTATTGACTGGCTTTTAATAAATTGTTGAAACACTGAATTATAAAATTCTTTGCCATTATCTGTTTGCAAATAGCGCGGTGATCTTCCACTCTGATTGATGATTGTCCTGAAGGCTTCTGTAACACATGTTCCAGTCTTGGATTTGAGTGGCACAGCCCAGGCAAATTTTGAAAATGTGTCTATGACAGTGAGTAGATACTTGTAGCCCTTGTTGATTTTGTCTAAGTTTTTCAGCTGTCCACTTGCCATTTCAATCAAGTCGCTCTGCCATAAATCATCTATGCCTTTTGTGACTACTGGGAGTCTCTTAAAATTATGTCTGGCTTGTCTGTGTAATTCATCAACAATAATTTGTCTAGACATAATATGTAAACAAGAATATTGCAACTATAGGGTGTTCAGCAGCTGATACTACAGGATTTTCTAAATATAATTTGTCCCCTATTTGTATTTTAAATTCCAGAGAGCCATCATCTTCAACATATGCTGTTTCTAATGTATTGGGATCTGTAAAATCCTCTAATTCTACACTCGTGATTTTTACTTTGTTATCAGCATTTGTTATTAATAAGGTAGGGTAGTGGTGTGCCTGTGGTTGAAGCCAATATTTGATCTTGATTGGTCTCAGTGTGCCCCCAACAAAAAACTGGTAATAAAATTGTGCAGGGGACAGCATATATATTTTGCCACCTGGTGTAAATGGTGAATCATATTCTTTGTTGGGGATGCTGTACAATTCAAGAATTACTGTATGTTTAGGATTTTCAATTATGCCTGTTATTTCTTTTTCTGCTGTAAGCAATCTGCTTGTTACAGATTCAAGGTGCTCATTGATGGTCCTAACAACATCATCATGGCCTGGCTTGATCTTTATGTCCACAACAAGTTTCTTGTATTGTTGCACAATCTCTTGTAGCTGGGTGGCAAAAACAGACAGAGCATTTGCTTGATTGGATTCCATGGTAACTAGCTGTTGCTTGATATTGGCTACAATTTGCTGTAAATTTTCAACAACTGCCAATTTTGAATTTTGAGCAGTAAGATCATGGACCTGTCTTCTGATATCCTCAAACAGGGCATGCAGTTCATTAATATGTTGATTGGTTGGAAGAGTGGCCACTGTCTGAGTTAGTTTGATTTCTGTCTGGATATTCCTGATATCTTCTGCTTTCAATATGCGATTCACTGCTCTCTTAATATTTTTAAGTTCCTGTGATGTAGGCAGATTTGATACTATATTTTGCAAAAATTCAAGTGCTAATTTCACATTGTTTATTCAGAAGCATCAGCCACATTTTGCATAGCATTTTGGAGCAGGGCTATATCTGCCTGAGTGGGTGTGGATTGTTGTAAAATTTCAAGCTTTGTTTGGATATCATCAATCAAGTGATGAAAATGAGATAGCTCAGATTCAGTGTTGAGGTTTTCAAGCTTTGTGATCTGTTGCTGGACACTAACAAGGGTATCTACAATACCAGGCAGGCGAGATTCTAGAGATTCTTGTACATTTGTCAAATCACTTTGCACTGCTGCTATTGTACCTTCAAGATGGGTTATGGTACTTTGAATTTTTCCAAAATCTTCATATGTTTCAAGTTGCAGCTTGATGTTGGCAACACTCCGAGTTATTGCACTCAAAGCATCAGAAGATGGCAAATTGTTCATAAAATTTTCAAGTGTCTCAATTTTTTCTTTAACCTCGGCTATGGCATTGTTCAGAGGATCCAGATTAGGTATCTCCAGTGACTGAATCTGTTCTTTTAGAGTGGAAATCACTAGATCAAAATGTTCTTGTGATTTTATGCTTTTGACAATTGTTTGGAGCTGCGTCTGGACATTATTTATCTGCTCTTCCAATTGTTGTTTCAATTGCTCAGAGTTGTTAGCCTGGGTCTTAAATTTGGCTTGAAGAGCTGCTACAGCTTCTTCTAAACTTTGAAAATTATCCAATGTGGCCAAATCAGTATATTTCTGAAGCAACAATTTGAGTTCAGAATCAATTTTAAGAAGAGGGTCCATGCATTGTGATTGCAAATTTGTAATTTCTAATTGAAGACTGGCATTCAGTGTAGTTTGTAAAGCTTGTAAATCACTTCTTAATTTCTTGACTCTGACATCAAGCATCAGAATCGCATCACTGTGATCTTCATGTCTTGTATGTCCAAATATATCATTAGGCATTTTTGTTTTAGCGGTTATTTATTATTGAATATCTGATTCTTAATTCTATAAAAAAAGGTATAAGCTTGTCATAGGATCCAGGGACCTCAATATATAAGCAGTCACCAGCAGAAACAGTATAAACAGTGCCAGAAATCATGTTTGAGTGCTTAATTCTATAAATATTTTTCCCTATTGAAATCTTGACATTACCCTCAGGGGTTGTAATAAATTGCAATTGACCACCTACAGGTAATTGGTAATGATTTAAATTATTGTTAAATATGTACAATGTTTTACCTGTTTTATCATCAACATCTGTAAGTATGCTGTTCAGATGAATAATTAACAAAGCACTTAGTTTAGATATCATATCAGAAGAGGGTTGTGGTGTTGGCAGCTCCATAATAGCCTGTTTTTTGAACCCAAATAAGTTCATAGGCATGTTTATTTATTTCAAATCATGCTCTGTAATTGGACATTGATTGCCATTTTTCAAATCACAATGACCCCATGGTAAAGTATGTATGCCACATGACAAAATACATCTTTTATCATCATGTGGGTCCAGAGCCACTTTTCTTACAATATTTGTAGTCAACAAGTGATCCACACTCTGAATTCTGGATTCTGATGTTCTGATTAAATTCTGGGATTTGAGACAATCTTCATAATCTTTAAATTCAAGCTCTTGGTCTACAGTTACTCTGCCAATGCCCTTGGCTTTTTTGGCAACAACACCACTACATGTTTCAAAGCTATACATCTTGGCCCTTAACCCAGCAAATGCCACAATAACATCACCAAGTGTCTCATCTTTTAACTTGCCAGGCACCTTTTTGTTGTGGGGTTGAATCTTTGTATGTTCACTGGTATCAAAATATTCAAGCAATGCAGGCTGTGCTATATCTTGATAAACATCTTCTGTTTGAATATCAAGAACAAAACTATCTGTATCCATGTACATCAATTTTACATGATCCTTATAAAAAGGCTTCAACACATCATAATACAATTTTAACATGTGTAATTTGGCCAATTCCAATATCACAGCCCCTACATAAATAGGCTTATCAAACTTAATCTTTGTTTTTTTCATGTTGAAGAGTGCCATATTTTCATCATAAATTCTTCTATAATTGAAATTAGGCTTTGCAATCAATTTTTTGCTCAGGCTGGGGTCAGTAATTATTTTAACATCGGTATGTTTTCTGACATTTTCAATGGTTTTGCCATATACAGAAGTGACCATCAATTTAAACAAAGATTTATCAATTTGGCTCATTGCAGATGTTCGAAGCTCTGTGTTTGTACCAATATATGGCTTCAACCATTTTAAGTGCCTGAACCTCAAAACTTTGCCAATTTTGGTCACTTGAACACCATGATTCATCAGGAACTGGAGGTTTTTGTAATATATGACATAACCCTGTTTTGGCTCCAGTGTCATCATCAATTTCTTCTGTTTAGAGCTAGGTAAGCACTGAACCTCGGGAATTGGGGGCAGATCAGAAAATTTGTTGTGTAAATTATCAGGAATTGTCAGATCAACTTCTAAGAACAGGCCATAGTTACTTTCATCAAAATCCTTAAGATCTTCAATATTAAAATCTTCAACCCACTCAATCCCTGCATATGGCAGTTTATCCATCATGGCATAACCATAGAGGCTGTTTGCATCTACATACAGTATATAATTTGATGGCAGTGCTGGATCATAATCAGGAATATATTTGTTATTTGCTCTGGCATATCTCTGAGAGCATTGCACCATGCCTCCTCTTATACATTGCTCCATAAACAGATACATATCTTGATCTTGGATCAGATCCAATTGCATTTCAGTGTTTAAAAACATTGCAGACCATGCTAGGCCCGGAGCACTGTAAAAATATATTGGATCCAGTTTATAATTTTGCATGGAAGACTTTCTGAATGCCTGCAGTATATCAGCTAAGAAGTTACATCAAGTTTTAAATATGCCATGTGATAATCACCAAATGTCTGGCATTTTAAATTGTTCCACATCAACTGGGCATGGTGATAATCTTCATCAGTGATTCCAGATCCTCTGATTTTGCTGTAAAACTCTTGTTGTGGTGGCAGAGAACACTCATCAAATTTAGAAAAATCTGTAACATAGTCATATGGATATACACCCTTCCGCCTAATTAATTTCAGGTCCTGATTTGGAAACAAAGCACATGTGATTTTGAATTGATCATCAGATAATTGAGTGGCCAGTGTAGCCAGGCTACCCGATAAAATTTTGTATGAATCAAGAAATCTTAAGTGAATAGGAACACCATTAACTTCAATTTTCTTGCTAATAGCAATATATTTCTCATCATTTTCAGCTAAAATATTTAAATTCTGCTTGTCAAACCCCTCGTACCTGATCAAATTATGAAAATCATAATTGGATGCTCCATGGCAAAATATTGGGACAAATTTTGGTCTCTGGATCTTAATATTACAGCTATTACACAGGGCCATTAAGAATTTACCATCTGTATGAGAATGGTGTTTCACCTTGATATTTGTATCTGAAAATTCAGAATCACATACCAACCATTTTTCTGCATTGTTGAAATCTTCAATCTGTTTCTCTGTTAAAGGCAACATAGGTTTTGATTTTAATAAGATGTTAGATGCTATGTCATAGCACTCATTTTCTATTCTATGTGCAAATTTTTTGATGGCATCTGCTCCCATGTATGAATCTTTTTTACTAACAACACCATCCTGTACAATCACATAATAAAAGCTGGAAGGTTCATGTAATTGATATGCTGTAATTGAAGATTCCTCAGGGTCTGGGCTACAGAATGCAAGAGGTTTGAGATTTGATTCAAAATCACAGACTATATATGCTGGGTGTTCCAACAAGGCTTCAAACTTTTTGAATTTTGCATTTTCTCTTGGATTGGGCATCATCATATGAACAGGTTTATGATTTTTACAGTATTTTAAATGGTCAATTAACTTGTTTTTAGCAATTTCTGCATTCACTTCCCGAACCCTATTCACCATTTTTTGACCATCAAATACAGTTAAACATCTTCTGCACAACTTGAATATTGTATTGGATTTGTCTAGTTGTGTTCTCACTAAAGCTTCAAGATTATGTATCAGAGTGTAATGATATGTGCCATCCCCTTCAATTAAGAGCAGATCAATCGGAACAGCAGAATCATCATCAAATGTACTGATTCTGAGAGGTGCTATCAAGCAATTGCCACGGCCAGTAGAACAAATAAATACATTAATAGATAATTGTTTACCATTGATATCCCGGGCCTTTTTTTCAAATTTATCAATATTCTGAACAGACATTGGATATTCTAAGCCCTTCATTGCTTCATCGTAATTGTGTTCATATTGTTTATAATAAGTTATTCTCTCAGGGTTCCTTAAAACTGGAAACAAAGCAGCTAAAATACACCACAAAAAGCATTTCTCATCATTATTTTTTATATTAACCACGGCTTGTTTGTTTTTAATATTGGCAGGTAATGGCAAATATGTAGAACCTTGTAATGGGCTGAATTCAGAAATATTAACATAGAGCTTGTGTGGAGATCCGCATAGGCTCCATCCAGACTCTTTTGCTGCAAATTCAGAGTGTTTAATATTCAATTGATCTATCAAACTGCTTATTATTTTGTCTGAATTTGCATTTGAATATTCAGGTACAGTTTCTGTTATGTGGGGCTGTGTAAATTTTGTGCCATTTGGCTTCTTATATTGTGTAAACAATTTGAGGGACAGCTTATAAGAGCCGTTTTGTGCATTTAGAATTGCCTGCACATCAGAATTTATACTGTTCAAAAAATTCTTAATACCACATCTTGGCTCTGATACAAACCGGTAATCCCTTAATTGGCCATTAAAACTGCTATTGATAGGTGGTGCATAGCGTGGCTGCTTTGCTGCTCTAGCATTAACAGGTGCTTCATGCTTTCTTTTCAGACCAGATGTAGATGGTTGTGGGGGCAATGTTGATGACTGTACATAAGAATTACACTTATGCCATTTGTAATATGCCTTGCTTAATATTTTATGGCATCTTGGACACATTTTTGTGGTTTTTCTGCATTTCTTACGGTCACAAATATGGCAATGCCTAGCCCAATTAGAACTAGATATATTTTTATTACACTGATTGCAATATTTTTGATTTGGCACTTTTGTTGTTTATTTATATAAAATTTCTTGGTCCAAAAAAACAGAACTATGCCAAAACAATTATAACAGCAGTGAGTGGCTGAACTGGTGCTTTTATACCCAGACAACAGCAATAACTAGGCTCTGGTGATCCCCAATATAAAATAATTTTTCCTCTTTTATGCTGTTGTATAACACTTTTTACCAGGTTTCAGATCTGGGAGCTATCAGTTGTATATCAACTAGCAGTAATTATTCTCAAAACCTCACATGTGGAGATATTATTTTGCCACATGTATTTCAATCTTACACATTTTATCAGGACTCAAACCCGAGCCTCTTGTTTACAAAGCAACAATATTAACACTTTGCGATCAGGGGAGGCTTCACATTTTATCAGGACTCAAACCCAGAAGCCTCCTGATTACAAGACAATAAAAACCATGGGACTATGCACCATACTCCACTGGGTCTCAGAACCCAGGAGCTATGAGCTTTATATCAATATACACATGGCAGAATCAATCTGAGGGGGGGCTCACCATTTCTACACTTGAATTCAAGATTCCTGGGATTTTGACAGAAAAACACACTATAAACAATAAGATAATATAGGAACTTGGCATAATTTTAAGTGTAGGCAAATCTGTCTGAGGGGGTTCATCTTTTCTACACTAGAATTCAAAATTCTGAAAATTCAGAGCATATCACACTTGAAGAATTGGGGTATAAGCCCCTCTTGGCATTGTTTTAAGTGTAGGCAAATCGGATTGTTCAATCAAATAGCCTCTTCTTTTCTACACTTGTAAGTGGTCCTGGTTATATTGTAAATCCCACTACTATAATAAATAAAAGTCTATTCCACTTGGCGTCCAGACACAATACGCGGACGTCTTTGATCTTTGTCAGTAGTGGCTGCATTCTCATATGCGACAATGACCCATTCAGAGCATTACGATAAACAAAATTTGCGAAAAAAAAGGTAGCGACCGGGCAAAACGGAATCAGAATTAACGCTCTCATTACTTCACAAAAGCACTCATGCTATTCTAGTTTAGATGTAGCTACTACGAACTATACACTCACTTTGCGAGGACTATTGTATAGTCAACGTGCTTTTGATATATTATTATATTGTTGCCAAGGTCTGCGTAGTCACGATAAAAACCTACGACAAGAAATCAGAAATTTAATTAAGGTAAAGAGGAAATATCTTAAATTCCCCTTTTTCATAACAAATTTAAAGTAACCCAAAACGGTTGATCATTTAAGAGAGCATATTCAGGTAATGAGTCTTACGTAATTTAAATTCACTAACATTATGTTACGTGGTAATTACTAGTTATTCCACCTAAAATGGAAATTTGAAATGCATGGTTGTCGACCCATGCTTGCATGGAAATATGTTCAAGGAATTTGACAAGAAAGTTTAATTCAGCGAGTGGTTATATGTGTACACCAAACGGCGAAAGAAACATTAAGCGAATTGTCCACCACCATTTTCATTCGGTCTGTGTTAGGCAATGTGATGACAATGAATTGAATTATTTACGTGAATAAGCAGAGAACAATGCCTGCTTCGAACCAACATAGTTTCATTCCTTAAAACAACAGAGGATGTAGAATAAAAAAGTAATTAAAATAGCGATAGACAATTTGCCTACTTATCTTTGCGTTGACTGTACATAGCATATTTACAATTTTTCAACCACATTTGTTATAGTGAACACTGTTACGAGATTGTTGTTGATTGTTCAGTTTGTTGAAATTCTTCATTAAATATTGAGATAATGAATTACAAAATAAAAGTAGATCTATTTTTAAGTTACATTTTAACTAGATTTCATTTACCCCGAAGAGAACTTACCGTTAAAAGGGTAGAAATGAGTAAGAATTCACATTGGGTAGATATATGTATGGTGTGCATATATATGTAGTTATTGGGTGTTGTAGAATATAACGTTATTTGATATTAAACTTAAAAATAACTATTGATGCAAGTGGACAAATGACTATATGTAATTGTCTTATAGTTCAACAAAAGTGTTTATTGGATATTTTAAGTTCAGAGAAATATTGTGACGCGCATGCCCTAGAAGTGGTTCTTAACAAAGAACTGAATACTTCTAAACATAAAATTTGTATCGTTTGTTATGTGCGTTTGTTAATTCCAAGGACACAAATAGTACGCGCCTCCACATAACACGTTACAATTGTAGGTCCAGTATAAAGCAGAAAACAAACTACAACCTTATTGTTGAGCGTGTCAAAAATGAACAAGTATCAAAAAACCTGGCTTTCTATTAAGTTCAAAATTATGCTGTTCTTTTGTTAGTCCTGTAGGTTAATACTATTTGTATGCTCTCAAAGCAAAGGATATGGCAGAGTTAGTTAAAAAGTCTTCGACTTTAACAAAGCAAGCTGTTGTTATCCATTGTGCGTAAAGCAGGGTGGATAAAAATCATGATTTTTATAAAAAATAATATAAAAATAATTTCTGATGATTTTTTATTTAATCTGATTTTTGTTTGTTTATTTGTTCAGTGTGTTAATGAAACTATAATAATTTCAGTAACTTTTCTTCCAGTGAAAACAAAACATTCTGCATGTACTCTATAATTGTAACTTAAAATACTTTTTAAAGTATGTGCAGCTGAAGTTTGGAAATTGTTTTAATGATAGTTTGCAAAATATCAGCTGTCATGTTTATTTACAGTTTTAAATGCGTTTACAGTTCACATATTACATTTCCTTTCGTATGAGCTTCACCCCATCAGTACATATATTTTGTTTCCTTTCTTTTCCTTACTTATAGAGTAATAAACACAATTGTTTACGAGATTAATGTACTTTCACCAAAAGTGATTTTAATATCTACAAAATCCTTAGGTACATTATCCTATCAATTATCTATTTTCAAGTGATTTAAATCTGTGATTTTTTAAAAAAAAATCGCATTATTTAAATCAACCTGATTTAAAGAAATCCATCAGTAGTGTGATTTGACCTATTATAAACCCGAGAAATGATGAACCCCCCTCAGGCAGATTTGCCTACACTTAAAACTAGCTCAACATGCCCATATGAGCTTTTTGCTCAAGTGTGGAACTCTGTCTAATCCAAGATTTTTGTAAAAATGCCCTCGAGAATTTCCTGAGAAATAATGAGCCCCCTCAGATTGATTTGGCTACACTTACAAAAGGCACTTCTGTGAGATTGTTGTCCATTATCCTGTCAAAAATATGCCCCTCTTGATATTTTTTTGGCTACACCTAAAACTAGGCCAAGATGCTCATAAGAGACACACACACACACACACACACATTTACTTCCGGTCCACTTCCAGTCTATTTTCGGCCATTTCTGGCCATTTCTGCCCACTTCCGGTCTATTTTCGGCCATTTCTGCCCACTTCCGGTCTATTTTCGGCCATATCTGGCCATTTCTGCCCACTTCCGGTCCACTTCCGGTCTATTTTCGGCCATTTCTGCCCACTTCCGGTCCACTTTTAGTCTATTTTCGGCCATTTCTGGCCATTTCTGCCCACTTCCGGTCCACTTCCGGTCTATTTTTGGCAATTTCTGGCCATTTCTGCACACTTCCGGTCCACTTCCGGTCTATTTTCGGCCATTTCTGGCCATTTCTGCCCACTTCCGGTCTATTTTCGGCCATTTCTGCCCACTTCCGGTCCACTTCCGGTCCACTTCCAGTCCTCTTCCGGTCTATGTTCGGCCATTTCTGGCTATTTCTGCCCACTTCCGGTCCACTTGTGGCCTATTTCTGGTTTATTTCTATTGCATCATGTTTTGCAACAAATTATTACCTAATATTATGCAATAAATTATTAGACGTGTTGTTTTCTGATTGGTTGGTTATGACATAATGTGATTATGTGTTATATTCTGATTGGCTTATTGTTTCAGATATTTTCAATGCGGTCCGTGCTTAGGCTATATAAAGAGATTTTGCATTGCATATCAGCCAGTATTGTGAGAGCTGTTGAAGAGTAAGGTTGTGTTGTTGCAGTGATGCTCATATTTTTTAAACACAAAAATATTGCAGATTTGTATAAATTGAATTACAAATCTATTTGATTTAATATACAGAATTTTTGACAACCTGTCATAGGTTTATTAAGTATAGAGTTTTGATTTGAACCCCAAGAAATTTTATATAAATACCAAAGCCAAAAATATTAACACACATACACACACACACACACACACACACAAATCACAGTGCTGATCCCAACTGATATTTTTTATTAAGCATAGAATTTTGATTTGGACCCCAGGAAATCTTATATAATAAACAACAACAAAAATGCCAAATCAAAAATATTGTAATCAATGCAATAAAAATATATCCAGCCCCAATTGGGCCAAGCACCAAAAGATTTGTAATCCAGACTCCCACAAAAATATGCCCCAAATGCCATAGAAAATATAGTCTGGAATATTTCACATATAAACATAAAGATACTTGCTCTGCACAGTCATCAATATTGACCCCACAACCATCTACATCTGGTCTGAAAAGGAAGCATGAAGCACCTGTTAATGCTGGACCTGCAAAGCAGCCACGCTATGCACCACCTATCCATAGTAGTTTTAATGGCCAACTTAGGGATTACCGGTTTGAATCAGAGCCAAGATGCGGTATTAAGAATTTTTTGAACAGTATAAATCCTGATGTGCAGGCAATTCTAAATGCACAAAATGGCTCTTATAAGCTGTCCCTCAAATTGTTTACACAATATAAGAAACCAAATGGCACAAAATTTACACAGCCCCACATAACAGAAACTGTACCGGTATATTCAAATGCAAATTCAGACAAAATAATAAGCAGTTTGATAGATCAATTGAATATTAAACACTCTGAATTTGCAGCAAAAGAGTCTGGATGGAGCCTATGCGGTTCTCCACACAAGTTATATGTTAATATTTCTGAATTCAACCCATTACAAGGATCTACATATCTGCCATTACCTGCCAATATCAAAAACAAAACAGCCGTGGTTAATATAAAAAATAATGATGAGAAATGCTTTTTGTGGTGTATTTTAGCTGCTTTGTATCCAATTTCAAGGCATCCTGAGAGAATAACTTATTACAAACAACATGAGCACGATTTTGATGAAGCAATAGAGGGTTTAGAATATCCAATGTCTGTTCAGAATATTGATAAATTTGAAAAAAAGGCCAGGAATATCAATGGAAAACAATTATCTATTAATGTATTTATTTGTTCCACTGGCCGTGGCAATTGCTTGATAGAACCTCTCAGAATCAGTACATTTGATGATGAATCTGCTATTCCGATTGATTTGCTCTTAATTGAAGGGGATGATACACACCATTATACTCTGATACATAATCTTGAAGCTTTAGTGAGAACACAACTAGACAAATCCAATACAATATTCAAGTTGTGCAGAAGATGTTTAACTGTATTTGATGGTAGAAAAATGGTGAATGGTGTTTGTGAAAAAAATGCAGAAATTGCTAAAAACAAGTTAATTGAGCATCTGAAATACTGTGGCAATCATAAACCTGTTCATATGCTTATGCCTAACCCAAGTGAAAATGCCAAATTCAAAAAATTTGAAGCCTTGTTGGAACACACAGCATATATAGTCTGTGATTTTGAATCAAATCTCAAACCTCTTGCATTCTGTAGCCCAGACCCTGAGGAATCTTCAATTACATCATATCAATTACATGAACCTTCCAGCTTTTATTATGTGATTGTACAGGATGGTGTTGTTAGTAAAAAAGATTCATACATGGGACCAGATGCCATCAAAGAATTTGCACATAGAATAGAAAATGAGTGCCATGACATAGCATCTAATGTCTTATTAAAATCAAAACCCATGTTGCCTTTAACAGAGAAACAGATTGAAGATTTCAACAATGCAGAAAAATGCCCGGTATGTGATTTTGAATTTTCAGATACAAAAATCAAGGTGAAACACCATTCTCATACAGATGGTAAATTCTTAATGGCCCTGTGTAATAGCTGTAATATTAAGATCCAGAGACCAAAATTTGTCCCCATATTTTGCCATGGTGCATCCAATTATGATTTCCATCATTTGATCAGATATGAGGGGTTTGACAAGCAGAATTTAAATATTTTAGCTGAAAATGATGAGAAATATATATCTATTAGCAAAATAATTAAAGTTAATTGTGTTCCTATTCACTTAAGATTTCTTGATTCATACAGAATTTTATCGGGTAGCCTGGCTACACGGGCCACTCAATTATCTGATGATCAATTCAAAATCACATGTGCTTTGTTTCCAAATCAGGACCTGAAATTAATTAGGCGGAAGGGTGTATATCCATATGACTATGTTACAGATTTTTCTAAATTTGATGAGTGTTCTCTGCCACCACAACAAGCATTTTACAGCAAAATCAGAGGATCTGGAATCACTGATGAAGATTATCACCATGCCCAGTTGATGTGGAACAATTTAAAATGCCAGACATTTGGTGATTATCACATGGCATATTTAAAACTTGATGTGACCCTCTTAGCTGATATACTGCAGGCATTCAGAAAATCTTCCATGCAAAATTATAAGCTGGATCCAATATATTTTTACAGTGCTCCGGGCCTAGCATGGTCTGCAATGTTTTTGAACACTAAAATGCAATTGGATCTGATCCAGGATCAAGATATGTATCTGTTTATGGAACAATGTATAAGAGGAGGCATGGTGCAATGTTCTCAGAGATATGCCAGAGCAAATAACAAATATATTCCTGATTATGATCCAGCACTGCCATCAAATTATATACTGTATGTAGATGCAAACAGCCTCTATGGTTATGCCATGATGGATAAGCTGCCATATGCAGGGCTTGAGTGGGTTGAAGATTTCAATATTGAAGATCTTAAGGATTTTGATGACAGTAACTATGGCCTGTTCTTAGAGGTTGATCTGACAATTCCTGATAATTTACACAACAAATTTTCTGATCTGCCCCCAATTCCTGAGGTTGAGTGCTCACCTGGCTCTAAACAGAAGAAATTCATGATGACTCTAGAGCCAAAACAGGGTTATGTCATATATTACAAAAACCTCCAGTTCCTGATGAATCATGGTGTTCAAGTGACCAAAGTTGGAAAAGTTTTGAGGTTCAGGCACTCAAGATGGTTGAAACCATATATTGATACAAACACAGAGCTTCGAACATCTGCAATGAGCCAATTTGATAAGACCTTGTTTAAATTGATGGTTAATTCTGTATATGGCAAAACCATTGAAAATGTCAGAAAACATACCGATGTTAAAATAATTACTGACCCCAGCCGGAGCAAAAAATTGATTGCAAAGCCTAATTTCAATTATAGAAGAATTTATGATGAAAATATGGCACTCTTCAACATGAAAAAAACAAAGATTAAGTTTGATAAGCCTATTTATGTAGGGGCTGTGATATTGGAATTGGCCAAATTACACATGTTAAAATTGTATTATGATGTGTTGAAGCCTTTTTATGAGGATCATGTAAAATTGATGTACATGGATACAGATAGTTTTGTTCTTGATATTCAAACAGAAGATGTTTATCAAGATATAGCACAGCCTGCATTGCTTGAATATTTTGATACCAGTGAACATACAAGGATTCAACCCCACAACAAAAAGGTGCCTGGCAAGTTAAAAGATGAGACACTTGGTGATGTTATTGTGGCATTTGCTGGGTTAAGGGCCAAGATGTACAGTTTTGAAACATGTAGTGGTGTTGTTGCCAAAAAGGCCAAGGGCATTGGCAGAGTAACTGTGGACAAAGAGCTTGAATTTGAAGATTACAAAAATTGCCTCAAGACCCAGAATTTAATAAGAACATCAGAATTCAGAGTGTGGATCACTTATTGACTAGCAATATTGTAAGAAAAGTGGCTCTGGACCCACATGATGATAAGAGGGTCATTGTTATTTGAAAAATGGCAATGAATGCCCAATTACAGAGCATGATTTGAAATAAATAAACATGCCTATGAACTTATTTGGGTTCAAAAAACAGGCTATTATGGACCTGCCAACACCACAAGCCTCTTCTGATATAATATCTAAACTAAGTGCTTTGTTAATTATTCATCTGAACAGCATACTTACAGATGTTGATGATGAAACAGGTAAAACATTGTACATATTTAACAATAATTTAAATCATTACCAATTACCTGTAGGTGGTCAATTGCAATTTATTACAACCCCTGAGGGTAATGTCAAGATTTCAGTAGGGAGAAACATTTATAGAATTAAGCACTCAAACATGATTTCTGGCACTGTTTATACTGTTTCTGCTGGTGACTGCTTATATATTGAGGTCCCTGGATCCTATGACAAGCTTATACCCTTTTTTATAGAATTAAGAATCAGATATTCAATAATAAATAACCGCTAAAACAAAAATGCCTAATGAAATATTTGGCCATACAAGGCATGAAGATCACAGTGATGAGATTTTGATGCTTGATGTCAGAGTCAAGAAATTAAGAAGTGACTTACAAGCTTTACAAACCACACTCAATGCCAGTCTTCAATTAGAAATTACAAATTTACAATCACAATGCATGGACCCTCTTCTTAAAATTGACTCAGAACTTAAATTATTGCTTCAGAAATATATTGATTTGGCCACATTGGATAATTTTCAAAGTTTAGAAGAAGCTGTAGCAGCTCTTCAAGCCAAATTTAAGACCCAGGCTAACAACTCTGAGCAATTGAAACAACAATTGGAAGAGCAAATAAATAATGTCCAGGCACAGCTCCAAGATTTTGATCTAGTAATTTCCACTCTAAAAGAACAGATTCAATCATTACAGATACCTAATCTGGACCCCTTGAACAATGCCATAGCCGAGGTTAAAGAAAAAATTGAGACACTTGAAAATTTTATGAACAATTTGCCATCTTCTGATGCTTTGAGTGCAATAACTCGGAGTGTTGCCAATATTAAGCTGCAACTTGAAACATATGAAGATTTTGGAAAAATTCGAAGTACCATAACCCATCTTGAGGGTACAATAGCAGCAGTGCAAAGTGATTTGACAAATGTACAAGAATCTCTAGAATCCCGCCTGCCCGGTATTGTAGATACCCTTGTTAGTGTCCAGCAACAGATCACAAAGCTTGAAAACCTCAACACTGAATCTGAGCTATCTCATTTTCATCACTTGATTGATGATATCCAAACAAAGCTTGAAATTTTACAACAATCCACACCCACTCAGGCAGATATAGCCCTGCTCCAAAATGCTATGCAAAATGTGGCTGATACTTCTGAATTAAACAATGTGAAATTAGCACTTGAATTTTTGCAAAATACAGTATCAAATTTGCCTACATCACAGGAACTTAAAAATATAAAGAGAGCAGTGAATCGCATATTGAAATCAGAAGATATCAAGAATATCCAGACAGAGATCAAACAACTCACTCAGACAGTGGCCACTCTACCAACCAATCAACATATTAATGAACTGCATGCCCTGTTTGAGGATATCAGAAGACAGGTCCATGATCTTACTGCTCAAAATTCAAAATTGGCAGTTGTTTAAAATTTACAGCAAATTGTAGCCAATATCAAGCAACAGCTAGGGACCATGGAATCCAATCAAGCAAATGCTTTGTCTGTTTTTGCCACCCAGCTACAAGAAATTGTGCAACAATACAAGAAACTTGTTGTGGACATAAAAATCAAGCCAGGCCATGATGATGTTGTTAGGACTATCAATGAGCACCTTGAATCTGTAACAAGTAGATTGCTCACAGCAGAAAAATAAATAACAGGCATAATCGAGAATCCCAAACATACAGTAATTCTTGAATTGTACAGCATCCCCAAGAAAGAATATGATTCACCATTTACACCAGGTGGCAAAATATATATGCTGTCCCCTGCACAATTTTATTACCAGTTTTTTGTTGGGGGCACACTGAGACCAATCAAGATCAAATATTGGCTACAGCCACAGGCACACCACTACCCTACTTTATCAATAACAAATGCTGACAACAAACCAAAAATCACCAGTGTAGAGTTAGAGGATTTTACAGATCCCAATACATTAGAAACATCTTATGCTGAAGATGATGGCTCTCTGGAATTTCATATACAAATAGGAGACAAATTATATTTAGAAAATCCTGTAGTATCAGCTGCTGAACACCCTATAGTTGCAATATTCTTGTTTACATATTATGTCTAGACAAATTATTGTTGATGAATTACACAGACAAGCCAGACATAATTTTAAGAGACTGCCAGTAGTCACAAAAGGCATAGATGATTTATGGCAGAGCGACTTGATTGAAATGGCAAGTGGACAGCTGAAAAACTTAGACAAAATCAACAAGGGCTACAAGTATCTACTCACTGTCATAGACACATTTTCAAAATTAGCCTGGGCTGTGCCACTCAAATCCAAGACTGGAAAATGTGATACAGAAGCCATCAGAACAATCATCAATCAGAGTGGAAGATCACCGCTCTATTTGCAAACAGATAATGGCAAAGAATTTTATAATTCAGTGTTTCAACAATTCATTAAAAGCCAGTCAATACAACATTATTCGAGTTACAGTGATCTCAAGGCCTCAATTGTAGAGAGATTCAACAAAACCCTAAAAAATCTTATGTATAAACAATTTACACTTCAAGGTAATTATAAATGGTTCAGTATTCTTCCAGAACTTCTACATAAATATAACAACTCGGTCCATTCCACAATCAACATGAAACCCTCTGATGTAACTTCATCTGATGAGCAAAAATTGATCAGTACTGTTTATTATCCTAAATATCAGCCAACAACAAGAAAAGCCAAATACAAGGTGGGTGATCAAGTAAGAATCAGCAAATATAAGCACTTATTCAAAAGAGGCTTTACAAGAAACTGGAGCACTGAATTATATACAGTGGTTCAAGTTAAACCTGGGACCCTTAACACATATATAATAAAAGACCACCGAGGAGAAATTCTCAAAGGCCGGTTCTATGAAGAAGAACTCAACAAAACTAAACAGCCTGACACATATCTCATAGAAAAAATCATCCGCAGAAAAAACAACAAGTTATTTGTCAAATGGCTAGGACTTCCAGAACACAGCTGGATCGATGCAGACAAAGTGATAATATGAGCACCTGGGATGTTATAAAAAGGCTGCCGGAACCTGAACAGCAGATTAAGAGAAATGGCAAGTTGCTGCCTGAAAATATTAGGTGTCTTATTGTTGGGCCATCGGCTTGTGGTAAAACTACACTAATGATTTATAATTTTTTATTGGCACCCAACTGGTTAGACTGGAAAAATAGGCACTTGTATGTCTTCTCTAAGAGCTTGGAACAATTAAAATATCAGCTGCTGATGAAGCTATATGATTAATTGGATATAGCCACTTTTGAACCAGATGTTAAGCCACTTCATGAATGTCTCGATAATTCTGTTGTTGTGTATGATGACATTATACTGGATAATCAAAAGAAGGTTAGGAATTTCTTTACACAGGGCCGACACAAAAACATTGATTGCTTCTACCTGGCACAGACTTTTTCAAAAATAACGAAGCAGCTGATCCGAGACAACAGCAATTTTATATGTGTGTTTCATCAAGATCATACCAACCTCAAACACATACATGATGAATATGTAGGTGGGGACTTGAGCTACAATGATTTTTCCAAGATTTGCAGTAGGTGCTGGAACCAGGACAGTTATGGGTTTGTCACAATTGATATGACAAGAACACCTAATACTGGTAAATATAGAAATAAAATTAACAATTTTCTAGACATTGAAACATATATAAATAACCATGAAAAGGCCAATTATTGATGATCTTAAATTAAGAGATTATCTTGTAAAAAGATTTAAGGGATGGAAATCAGAGAACCGAGGAATTTATGAAAAACACAAACAAACAGAACAGCCTGTTTTTGATGCTATTAGTGAATTAGGTAAAAATATCAAAACTGTTACAGAGCAAAATCAAAATTTGATCACAGAGCTTGTACCTGTAGCTGCAAGAAACATATTAGATTATCCAATTACCCCACTTTCTAGTATTCATACACCTAGTCCTATTGCTCCTCGAAGAATTGAAGCTAGTCTGGATCCTATTGAATTGGGTCTTCTTGCTCAAAAATATTTAAGCACACCTAAAGACAACAAAGATGAGGTATTTGGCTTATATGCTGACACAGAGCGTGATGGTAACATCATACATAGAATTGGCAATTTCAGAGTAACATTTATGGGAGATGATCTGATTGTTTATTCAGAATCTCGTCTCGGAGCAAAAGGTGCTTTTGTTAAGTATCCCGGAACACCTGGATTGTGGGAACTGATGACTAGGAAAAGGCCTGGCAGCTATACAGATCAAGATTATGAGCATTACAAAGAAATATTAATAAAATCAGATGCTCTGTACCAGAACAATGATCCCACACAAAAAAGAGTCAAGTCTAGCAGTGGAGCAAAATATAACAACTTAATCAAGCCCATATGGTCACAGATCAAGACTGGCAGTGGAATCAAACAATACAACACCCTGCCTAAAGAATTTGTGTGGGTTGATGATGTCAGGAAACTAGTAGATAGGTTATTGGTGATAGCTGGGGAGGAAAATGCTGGCAACCACAATTTTTACAATGAAAGGTTTGGAATTATGGACATGATAAGCACTAAATTGTCTAATTTTATAGTGAATGACACTAAGGGCATTGGGTATCTTATAAAAATTATTAATACTCTACCACCTAAATTTTGGAATGTTTCTGAGGGTCGGGGGCTTGTTAATGACATTATAAACAAGCTGCCATTTGAACTACATATTCCAGGCTATCAGTATTGTGGTCCAGGCACAAAATTGGACCATAGATTAAGCAGAGGTGATCCTGGTGTTAATCCCCTAGATGCTGCTTGTAGAGACCATGACATAGCATACAACACACATTCTGATCTTGACAAGAGACATGTTGCAGACAAGAAATTAGAAGAGGCTGCATTTGGTAGTTTTGTAAGCAAAGATGCTTCTTTGAGTGAAAAAATAGCAGCATTGGGGACCACCATAGCTATGAGCACCAAACAAAAACTGGGGTGGGGGTTGTGAATATGTATATAATAAACCTACAATGAAGGCCAAGGGTGTTATATATCAAATACCTGATGCAGGTCTTAAATCTCTTAAAACTATTGATAGCCTTTTAACCAAAAGCAGCGCAAGAAGAAAAGTTCTTGTCTTGCAAAGGGCCATTTTATGAAATTGTTGCTTAGTACCCCCCAATTAAAAAAATTACAACAATCTAGGAAAAAATCACATGTGGGGGGATTTATATTTACTATCCCGGCCAACTTAGCAGCACTCGGGGCTGTTGGGAGCTTGGCTGGGGGATCAGCTGCCATAGCAAAAACAGTAATAGATGCTAAGAAAAATAGGGCAGAATTAGATGAATTGAAGCGCCATAACCTGGCCATTGAGAAACAAGGCAAAGGTGTTAAGAGAGCCATGAATAAGTTTAAAAAAAACAAGAGCCGCTTACAAACCAAGATATTGAAGCTTTAATCAAGCCACTGGGCATCAAACATTTTAGAGGTGTGTACATGTCTGATTCTTTGCCGGAATAACCACTCAACAAAGAGTGTGGCATTGTTAATTTGGATAAGTACAAAAATCAGGGCACTCACTGGCTTTGTTATCTTAAATATTTAAAAAATGAGGCATTTGTGTTTGATTCATTTGGAGGTGTTCCGCCTGACAATTTAATAAAATATCTAAAATCAGCTAATCTTTATTACAATAATGCCCGTGTTCAAAACTTCAAAGATGTTAATTGTGGACATTTGTGTTTATCTGTTCTTAGATATATGTCTCAAATAAATAAACCATCAATTGAAAATTTTCAAAAAGCCCTGTGGTATCTGAAACATCATGGGGGTATTCCATCTCACCAGCCAAAATTCAATATTGAAACTGAGATTACATGATGACATAGTATATCCCAAGACAATAGCTCTCAGAGCATTTTATGGCATGTACTTGATCCCTAATATTACACACCACAACAACAAAATTGCAGTTGGGGATCAAAACATTGTCATCACTCCAGGGCAATATAATCTATCCACTCTAAATGCTCAATTACCCAGAGGTGTAGTGTTAAGTCAAAATTCTGTCACTCACAGAGTAGAGATTGTATCTGCAACAGAAACAGTGGTTCTGGGTACTATAGGAGAGCTGTTAGGCTTTGAGAACAACACAAAACTTGAACCGGCCATCAAACACACTGCTATGAATATACCCAAATTCTTAGCCATAGAGACTCTAAATATTCACTGTAATGTGGCCGAGGGTATGATCACCAAATCAAATGGCATAGGCACTCACAAACAAACTGGCATCATTGCAACATTTAAACCTAATTCTGAATTCATGGAGCCCATCATCTACAATCCATCCCCAACATTATATTTTCCTGTGTGTCATAATAGAATAGATAATATTGAATTGATGGTCACTAATGAAAAAGAAGAATTAGTTGATTTTGCTGGAGCCACAACAACTGCTATCATAGAAATTAATATTTAAATAAAAATACATACAAGAAAAAAATGGAAAATATTGAGAGTTATGAGCTACAATCATTCCCCCCAAACAGGAGGACATTTGCAAATTTAAATCAACCCAACACAGAGATTGAGGTTGATCTTGATGTAGGGGATGGCTTTATACACCCCCACAGAGCAGATTTATACATCAAATTTGATGTTGTAAAGCTCGATGGTACAGATTATCCGGCAAATTCAAATATAAGATTGGTGGACAATTTTGTGCCGCATCTATTCTCTGAAATTGAGATCAGAAAGCATGGTGTTGTTATAAACAGAGTAGATTATCCCGGCATTACCTCTACAGCTTTGGCCACACTAAAATTATCCAAAACCGAGGCTTCTTACTACAAAATAGGTGGATTTGAGGCTGGTGATAAAATATTATCTAAAAGCCACACAGTGCTGTTCCCCATGCGCCTATTGCCAGGATTCTTCTCAGATTACAAAGATATTATGTGGAAGGGTGGTTTAAGAATTACATTTAGAAGAGCTGCTAATGATAATAATGCTTTGATGAGGTACAGTACATTAAACTCTACAGGGGAAGCTATGCCTAATACCCTACCTGATGAAGGCAAATGCATTATTCAGACTATGGAGTTAAGAATCCCGGTTGTTGAATATGAAGCCAGTTATGCTCTTAAATACAAAGCAGATATAATAAAAAATCCACAGATTCCTTTACAATTTTATACATATCAATGTGTACAGAAGCCCGCCACTGGTACTTATTATGAGTTTGATGCTACAAATTCATTCTCCAGTATACAATATGACATGCCAGATTTTGTGGTGGTACTGTTTCAGACTGGAAGACACAATAATCAGAAAAAAAATTCAAGTAAATTTGATAACTGCAACATCAAGAACATATATCTTAAAAATGGCAGAAATGAGGTATTTCCTAGAGAAAATTATAATTTAAACATGTCCAAATTACATGAAGCATTTACAGCATACAAAAGGGTCACTACTGGCAATACTGACATGTATTACACACCAGATGAATTCAAAACACAGAGACCCATGTTTGTCATCAACACTTCAAAAAGGAAACAAGTTGTGGTTAATGACAGGACAAACATTAAAATTATATGTGAATTCCACGATGCACTCCCTGATGACACTATATGTAGTGTTATTCTTATAGGGGAAAAATCATATGTTTATGATGTAAACAATGTGAGAGTTACAGAGCAATTCTAGAAGAATTACATTATCTTAATACTAGATATACAAGTTGAGCCTGGTGCCCAATTGAACTTAAACCGGAAGTAAATATGTGTGTGTGTGTGTGTGTGGGTGTGTGTGTAGGTGGCTCTTATGAGCATCTTGGCCTAGCTTTAGGTGTAGCCAAAAAAATATCAAGAAGGGCATATTTTTGACAGGATTATGGACAACAATCTCACAGAAGTGCCTTTTGTAAGTGTAGCCAAATCAATCTGAGGGGGCTCATCATTTCTCAGGAAATTCTCGAGGGCATTTTTACAAAAATCTTGGATTAGACAGAGTTCCACACTTGAGCAAAAAGCTCATATGGGCATGTTGAGCTAGTTTTAAGTGTAGGCAAATCTGCCTGAGGGGGGTTCATCATTTCTCGGGTTTATAATAGGTCAAATCACACTACTTCCATCAAGCAGTAAAGTAAATTCAATTTCTTGCGTCCACGAACGAGCTAGTCTTGTTATCGTTCGCGTCACGTTTCTGCATGCTCTATTGCACGCACCTCTTGCATAATTGCAACCGCCTACAATAAGAGATACATTTCGGTTGAAAGCGCGTTAAACGTGTTTGTCTTTGCTTCTCCTGGATATTGCATTCTGCCTCTGCCTCTCTCGTTTCATGTCAGTTCTACTAAACGAGTGGTCTGGAGGATGGTTTGAGATGCACGAGGATGTTGAAGATTCACTTCAGTGCTATGCAAATCGAACGATGTTGAAGGACATTTCTGGTTTCAGAGGCAGACTGAATTGACCCGTATATACTCTATCCATCTCCTATAACTCTCCATTATGATATCCTTTCTCCATTTTTGTTTTTCCTTGCTCTCTCACTCTCTTTCTCTTCTTATTTCTGTCTCTCCTTTCTTTGTCCTTTGCTTTCACTTATCTCTCTCTTTTTCTTCCTTATCCGATGTTTCCTTTCCCTATACATCTTGATCTTTCTTACTTTTCTCCTTGGGCCTCCCCGATGGCGTAGTGGTACCGTAGTCGTCTTGTAGTCGTCGATACCCATCGGTGGAGGTACATAGTGGTTCGGATCCCACTTTAAACTGTAGATCCAGTTCCGATTAGCTTTACTATGCACAAAGTGGACTTAAAACACCAACTCAAATTATATTTAACTTCTGCTCTTTCCCGTATCTCTCTTTCTCCTCTTACGTGCTCTCTCTTTTCTCTATCTTCTTTTTGTTCTCATCTTTCCTTTCTAGATTCCTCTCTTTTCTTCCTCTTTCTTTTATCTTCTTCTCTTCCTCCCTCCAATCTATTTTTTCTCACGCTTCATCTTTTGCCTTTCTATTTTTTTTGCTCTATTATCTCATGTTTCCTTTATCCATACCTCTTTCTTTCTCTTTCTCTCTTTTTCCGTTCTCAAGCTTTCTCTTCTCTCTGTCTTCCTCTTGCTCCCTTATCTAATGTTCTCTTTCAACGGCCCTCATGACGGAGTGGTTAGCACATCGCGCTACGAAGCCAGGGGTTCCGAGTTCGAATCTCGGCCTGGGCGTGGATGTTTGTGAGTGTCAGTTCATCAATTTCATCAATCATCACTCATCCCCATCTTAGCAAAGTAGCCAAAAAGTGGCACAAAAGCGAAGTAAAGTAAAGCAAATCAATCAATCTATCATGTTCCCTTTCCTCATGCCTCTTTCTTTTTATCTCTCTCTCTCTCTCTATCTCTCTCTCTCTCTCTCTCTTTATTTTTCTTCATCTCAAATAATGTACTTAACATATTTACTTTCATGTTTATACTATTGATTGATTGATTCGCTTTATTTTACTTCGCTTTTTGTGCCACTTTTTTGGCTAATTTGCGAAGATGGGGATGAATGATGATATGATGACATCGATGAATGGACACTCACAAACATCCATGCCCAGCCGGAAATCGAACCTGAACCCCTGGCGTCGTAGCGCGACGTGCTAACCATTCCGCCACGGGGGCCGGCTGTTAATACTATTCTTCTTTTTTCTATCATCTGAAAATAGTTCTTTTGTTTTAAAAAAATGAAACACTGTACCAACATAAATTCAAAAGAAAATGTTTGTTTCTTCTATTCCCCGACTTTAAACTACGAAGGAGAAATTGTTAAAACATTTTTTTGTTGTTGTAGACAACATGGTATGTCTATCGTATTGACCCTCCGTTCCCATGGCAACTGTGCTACCATCTGCTATGGAAAAAAATACCACAAATTTGTCTCTAGTATGCAGCCTTAAAAAGTTTTAAATATGGGTCACTTTAGCTACATTTTCAAGGCATTGAAAGCCGTTTATTTCAGCTTGCTAATTTTAACATTTCTTTAACAAAAACGCAGAAATGGATGACGTAATTTGAGCCCTTTATGCTGTATTTAAAATAATACAGTTGCTGTTGTTGAGGCCCCCTTCTCTCTACATATTCTTTAATTGTAGACACTGAATGAAGCATACTTTATAGTTGTGGAACATTAAACAGGCATACAATTTAAATCGTACGCCATTCGAAAACGGCATAAGGAAAATTCCCAAACCCCATTCGATATAGAATCTGAAACGTTGCTTTCTTTCCGATTCGATTTCGTTCCTTGGCTTTGAGTTTCCTTCCTCCTTCCTTTTCGCGTAGCTGCTCATGTTTATTAGTTTTGCATCCATAAAACGAGATTACTTAAAAATTGGATGGTTACATATTCTACCTCTACATTCTCTTTATCCACCACCCCCTAGAGGGGTTCCGATTGAAATCCTCTCCCGCCTCAGGATTCTTCCCATTTCCTATTGTAGCAGGATACTCCCAAGAACCGATATTGCATCCAGGACTTTCTAGTATGGAAAGGGAAAGCTGTTATTCCTACTCCAGCGTGGCTTGGAAATTTACATGGGTTGTTATTGCTTTCGGTGCCTGCATCTGCCCACCGTGAAATTCTGTTAGCACATCTTGTGCCCACCCATTTAGCCTGTACGAGAAATTTTCAGATTCATAATTATTAGAATGATTAAATCAAGAAGACTTGGGCGGGCAGGCCATGTGGCACGAATGGGAGAGGAAAGAGGAGTTTACTGGATTCTTGTTGGGAAGCCTGATGGTAAGAGACCAGTAGGAAGGCCAAGACGAAGATGGAGAGATATCGTTGAGATGGACCTAAAGGAAATCGGTAGGGATGTAAAAGAGGGGATAGATCTTGCTCAGGATAGGGACAAATGGATGGCCTGTGTTCCTGCAGGGATAAACCTTCGGGTTTTAGAAGGCTAGAGAGTTAGTTAGTTACATATATACGAGTGTCCCAAAATAATGTTTACACTCTTTGATTGTTAATAACATAGAAACTAATAAAGATAACTTCACTCTACTTTTTGTATTTGAAGCTGCAGTATCTACATTGAGTGTGTGTGCGTCAGCGTGTGTAGGCATTCTTTGTTCTTAGTTCCATTATTTTTTATATTTATTTGAAAAGTCCTGAATACAGGAAAATCCATTTTACATCAGGATATCAACCGGAAAAGAAATAAACAAAATAATAAGATGGACGCATACACACATACACACACACACATACATATATAACAAGAATAATAACAACTAGGGCAAAAGAATATTATTTACACTTCAGCTGCTTTATGCACGCCGTTCTGTAAGTCTGCTTTGATAAATGGAAGCCCGGAGCGTCTTTTAATGAGTTGTAAATGGTTTGTAGCCTGTAGAGAAGTGATCTTTGTTCTAAGGATAGCCTTGAAGATTTAATGTAAAAGAAGTTGTTGCATTTACTGTTGGGACGTGGGATTCTGATATTAAGAAGTGGCAAGAGTTCGCTGGTGAAAAGTTGTCCATTAATGATTCTGAAGAGTAGTGTTAAATCTGAGAGTTGACGGCGAAGAGAAAGGTCATGAATTTGTAGAGTGGATAGAATTTCTTGTTTGGAGAAGTTTGCAAGGGCTGGGGATCTGTGTTTGACTATTCTGACGAAGAAACTTACTACTTTGTTTGTTTTCTTTAAATTGCTTTCACATGCCATTGACCAAATACAGGAGCCATATTCAAGAATAGGAACAACACACATTGTAAAGTAGGTTTTGAGGGCAGAAACGTGTGTTATGTCTGTAAATCTGTAAATTAGTCCAAGTGTTTTCATCGCTTTCGAAGTTATGTAGTCTATGTGATGGCTGAAAGTCAGTTTGCTATCAAAAATGACACCAAGATCCTTGTGCTGGAATAACCTGGTTGCATAACTTGTAGGATGGCGCTGTGCTATTGGATTTTAGGGTAAACCTCATGACAACAGATTTATCCGGATTTAATTTGAGATTCCAGTCTTGACACCAGCGTTCAATGTGTTTGAGATTGTCTTGGATATAGCATGTGTCCTGAAGTGAGGTAATGTTTCGGAATAATTTGCAGTCATCAGCATACAATAATACTGAACATTCGGAAGAAATATATTCGTGAATGTCATCCATGAATTCATCCATGAAGAAAGAGAAACACAGGGGCCCCAGAGAACTTCCTTGGGGCACACCGAAAACTACAGGAAGCCACGACGAAGAGCAACCAGATATGATAACCTTTTGCTTTCTATTGTGCAAGTAAGATGAAAGTAGTTTCAGAAGAGCTCCGTGAATATTGAATCTATTTGATAATTTGTGGATGAGTTGCGTGTGAGAGATAGAGTCAAAGGCTTTGGAAAAGTCTAAGTATACGACATCCATGTCTTGCTTGGCATTCAGGCAGTTAACTGCTTTGGTAAGCAAGCAAGCAAGGTTTGTGTCACAGGAAGCATGAGGGAGAAAACCGTGTTGAGTGAGAGAGAGAAACGGAGAAACATGTGCAAGGATACGATTAGAAATGATTTTTTCAGCTAGCAGTGCAAGTGCAGGAAGTAAGGAAATCGGCCGATAGGAAGTGACATATGAGTTTTGTTTCCGTGTTTGAGGATAGAGACTATATTTGCTTGCTTCCACCGCCCACCAGGCGGTAGGCATTTGTGTACCCCAAGTGGCAGAGGTGAGTATTTTTTCTTTTGTGCAATGTAAGAAGTATCTTCCAATTTATCACAGTTAGATTTCAACCTCTGGGAAACTGAAGAACAACTTGGACCCCACAAAGCCATGGTCACTGGATGACATGAAACATGCGATTGACACTATAGTGGAACCACAAGGAAAGAAACCTGCACAGAACCTCATCGCGCTGGCGGGTGGGGAAAAGGACAGGAGGAAGGAGTCTTCAGCACGGCCAACGTCAGTGTTACCAGATCTATTGATTTCTCGGGAGAATTCCTTAATAAACTCTTGCTATGGCACCTCCAACGGCCAGCTCAAAAACACGCTTCCTGCTCATCTTACTTGAACATGGAGGGGAGAGATAGAGTGGAACTCCACTCAGCCATGAAAAGTGCTGTTTGAACTGTGAAATTATCCCAAACGATACTCAATTGTGCTAGGACATTATTATTATTTTATTACTTTTACTACATTACTATTTTTAGATGGCTGTATTTATCCCACCCCAAAATCTATTTCTATTTTAGTTATTTTACGTCGCTTTTGTGCCTCTACGGGTAAGTACGACAATATGGATGAATGAAAAACTGATGAAATGGATGAAGTGACACAAACACAGTGAACCGTCCTTGCCTTACTAGGTAGAAACACTGACTTCGTAGCGTAGGCAAATTATTTTATACATGTATATGTGTGTGTGTGTGTGTGTGTGTGTGTGTTTGTGTGTGTGTGTGTGTGTGTATTTATATATATATATTGAACGCAGCAACATAGAGGCAGCATAACTGACGAACAAAGCATGTGAGTGTTAATAACAATAAATTTACTAGAGAAACTTTCTTCGGCTTGAAAATACTTAATTTTCTATTCTTAATAAACTATTCTATACTTAAATCATAGGCGTGCCAGGAGCACCTGAAGGGTGACACAGAGGGGCAATTGCCCCCTCGATATCAAATTTTATACAAATAAAAATACATTTCGTAAAATTATCTGCTTTTCTTACAGTCTTGTCAAGTTCAAGTCCGTAGCTAGGAGGCGGCGGGAGTTGGCCCTGGGCGCCGAACGATCTAAATGAAAAAAAGGAATGCAAAAGAGAGTGCCATGGCTCCCCATGAAATTTGTAGTGCCATATTAAGTCAATATTGTTTTCAGTTTGCAAAAATTTGGATCTAAAAATTTCTTTCTCGCTTCGCTCGCGATTTTGTTGTTTTCTGTAATGCATTATAAATTACCAGATACAGAAATTATTACTACTAAGTACTTCAGACTGTTCCTGCTAAACAGTTTTGTCTTAAATGCATGAACACAATTGTTTGGAGGAAAAGAAGCGCGCCACATTTCAGAGAAAATTTATTTATTCGTTATGGTGCACCTGTGTTGCTGAATTATAATTATATACACCCATCAATGCAATGAAACTAAAAACTGTGAGATAAAGTGAGTTTTTCTTCCCCCGACTGAACTTTTATCAATGCTTTTGCCCCCCTTAATCAGAAGGTCTTCGCATCGCACGCCTATAACTTAAATAATACTTAATTTTCTACAAAATTATATAGCGGCATGGCCGTCGAGATGGAAGTGCAAGGATGGTCGCTCCCCCGCCCCCTTTCTGAAAAATGAATGTTGACATAAAAGTACTTATTATTTCAGATGTATGAGTTGATTTCAGTCACAGTAATTTACATATATTATTATAATAGGGATGTAGGAACGTGATAATTTCAAACTTAAGTTGCGTTTCCTGAGAGGGCAACATTATTACGGGGTAATATGTCTCGTTTACCCGCCTGATAGAAATACATTATTTCCCCCTCGCAGGAAAAAATCTGCGGAGGTCCCCTTGACCCCCAGTACGCACGCCCTATGCCGCCCCCCGAGAACGTCGTTCATCCGCTACTATTAGATCATCGGATTTTGTAGCAGATCTTCTGGTTTCCCAAGAAACGATCTCCCGATTTTTTCAAGTCTGACCTGGCAACACTTCCCCGAGCACCGATAACGTCAGGGAAGATGCGCGAACGCTTTTGACGGAAGGTTTTTTTTTTCCTTATGGTCGAACAATACCTCTGCTAACCTCCTGTGGAAACCATATCTGCTGTTTGTTGATTTGTCGATCTGGTCGATAACATTGCAGACAAAGTATTGCTGCCAATGAACATCTATAACTTTAAGGTATGTGACACGCACAAAAGTTCATACTTGCTGTTATTAGTGTTTCCATTATTAACGTTCAAAGAGTGTAAACACAATTTTGAGACACTCTGTACTACACCACGATTCAAATACACACATATAGGGATAAAATGAAACAGGAGATATTGATAGAAGGAGGAAGTGATGGATAGAGAGAAACAGAGCAATTTTAACGTTTAAGGAAGTTTTCTGTCAGTCAGTTGTTTACATATCACTTCTACTCCATCTGTCGGCAAAATCGAGAATATTAGGATTTAAATATTAATACATACAATAATGACAGATAGTGGGTTGATTTCCCTCTCGGAAGGCTTTTGAGTGTATTAAAGGGTTTTCTTTAGCCGAAATGAAAGAACTAAAGAAGAAAAAGATATGTTAAAATAAGAAAGAGAGAGAGATAAGAAAGATGCAGATAAAGATAAAAGAGATAGAGACAGAAAGTAAGAAGGAGGGAGATAAACAAAGAGTGAGAGACAAGGAGAAAGAAAGGAGGGATATAAAGATATAAAGAAATGAAGATAAATAAGAAGCGGAGAAAGAGAAGAAGAAGGAAGGAGACAAAGGTAGGAAGAAAAAGAGAGAGAGATTTTGAAGAAGGATGGAGATTAAAGATAAAAAGATATAGAGGCGGAAAGAAAGAAGAAGGGAGATAAGTAGAGAGAATGTGATAGAAACAAAAAAAATAGAATGAGGGATATAAAGATAGTAAGAAATGAAGATAAGAGGGAAACGAAAAGAAAGATGGAAAGAAACAAAGGTAGGAAGAAAGAGAGATAAACATATATAAGGAACTGGATGAAGATAGAAGGAATGAGAAATATAAAGTGCCTCCTGACATATGTCCTTTCTCCTAGAGCCCTGCCGAAAGAAATTCTATTGCGGCACCTTTGGTTTCTATCTTTTAAACAGGTTCCCAAGTCTCTTTTTGAACGTAGCTTTGCCACAGTTTTTGACAAAGTTTTTCATTAAGTTTCGTTTCATTTGGTTAAATTTTATGGCCCTGAAATAGGTTTCGTATCGTGTGTCACTGCTACTGCTTTACTGTGTCTTTTTATACATTTTATGCACAGCATATATATTTTTTTTCATTTTTCGTATTTTTGCAATTTATGTATTTTACGCTGAATTCCTAATCTTTCTATGCTACTCACGACGATGATACATGATATATAAAGCAATGGATTAGAAAACAATAGTAAAGTATAGATACGTGTCCATACCTAGGTATACTATTGTTGTCAACTATCTCTATTTCTTCCGTGTTTCTAGAACATAATATCTTTAAAAAAGCAGGGTGTTCAGTGTGTCTACCAGTCAAGAAAAAGTCAACAAATTGTGCTCGTGGTCAAGATTTTTTCTATTTTTTGCAGTATAGTGAATATACATTATTATTTGTTATACAGGGTGGCTCAATAAGTCACTTAACACCCCCAGTACAACGCCACTGCGGCATGGAACGTGAAAATGGCGATGACCAATCGTTATCAGGCCAAGGGGGAACCACATTGACGTCACCCGCATGGTCGGTAGCCATCTTGATGTCCGCCATCTTGAATTCAACTTCAGAAATTTAAATAGGAAGGGGGTCGTGCGACATATCAAAATGGGCTAGAATTTCACCAGGAAAACAACTGTGACATTTGTTTTCACCTAACTTTAAATTTAAGGGCGATTTCCGCATGGGAGAGTGACACGTCCTTTCTTTTTTGCTTAAATGTTTATTGTTCAAATAATCGTTAGTATGTGATTATGTGGTATTTATTGTTAGACCAATCACTGAAAATGTCCGGATATTGACTTACCGGTATGTACATATCTTGTAGTATTGGTTGGCACGGGAATTACGATTGTGTTTTGTCTTTACATAAAAGTTTAAAAGAGTGATGATGTGAATTGATCGTGTCAAGAGTAGCATATTTCCTTTTTCACTGATCTGAACGAAAATGTCACTAACACGTGAGGAACAGATTGCCATCATATTGATGTCAGGGGAGAGAAGTACACGTGACATTGCCGCAGACTTCAATAACCGCAATCCTGCAAGACAACCGGTGTCACATGTGGCCGTCAGCCAGTTGCTGGCAAAGTTCCAAGATACTGGATCTGTGGATGACAAGCCGCGACATGGACGTCCGAAAACAGCCACGGATGAGGGTACTGCTGTAGCGGTGTTGGCATCATTTGCAAAGTCCCAACCCGTAGCACACGGAGACTGGCGCTGGAAAGCGGTGTCAGCAGGGGTTCAAATCAAAGGATTGTACGTGACCACCACTGGCATCCGTATAAGATACAGCTGCAGCAGCACCTTAGTGAGGACGATCCAGACAGGCGTTTGCAGTTTTGTGAGTGGGCTATAGCACAACTGCAACGTGACCCTGCCGTCGGTAGCAAGATTCTGTTCAGTGATGACGCTAATTTTTATGTGTCGGGAGAGGCGAATGAGCAAAATCTGCGGTACTGGTCACCCGAAAATCCACATTTGACAGATCCCAGCAAGGTGACGGGAGGCGGGAAGCTAATGATGTGATTATAACACCATTAAGCCTTGTTTCCATGATTATGAAAAACTAAAATATGCTGACCAAGGCAGTAATTTATTTTATAATAGAGAAGAAAGGTGAAGAAGACACAATGAACTGGAATGGGGGACTGAAGTTAAACAAAGAATGGAAGAAGATGTTGGAAAGAGTGGAAAGGACAAGAGAGAAAGAGGAAAGGAGAAGGAAGAAAAATGAAGGGAAAAGAGTGTGAGATTAAAAGCCCAGCCACATTCTATATGGAAGTAATTGTGTTTAGCCTTTTAGGTGAAAGTGAAGTTGGCAAGTGAAAGTCATCTGCTAGAAAGTTCCAAACAACTTTCTAAATAGTCTGGAGGGAGTAATGTTTGTGTATATATAATGGTCTTTTGTGGTATCTGGTTACTTTTGTACTTGATACAGAGTCTGAAGAAGACCTTGCTAGAAGGTTGAAACGTTACGTTAGTTTATGTTTTTTTATAAAATAAATTACTGCCTTGGTCAGCATATTTTAGTTTTTATAATGATGTGGTGTGGTACTTGGGGTTCCCGACTTGTTGGTCCATGTTTCATTGAGGGCAACTTAAATGCAGAGGGCTACTTGCTTCTGCTACGGGAGCAGATCTTACCATCCTTACTGTCCGAGGATGGGAGCTATCCTGAATGGTTCCAGCAAGATGGTGCTCCACCGCACTATGGGATGATAGTCCGTCAGGTCCTGGATCAACAATTCCTTCACCACTGGATTGGTCGCCGAGGGACTGTGGAATGGCCTGCATGCTTACCTGACCTGACACCATTGGACTTTTACCTCTGGGGACACCTGAAAGCCATGGTGTATGCTACGAAAATCAGGGATCTGACCCACTTGCGCACACGCATTGTGGATGCCTGTACTGCAATAACTCCTGAGGTTCTTCAGAATGTGGTAAGGTCATGGGAGAGACGATTACACGTGTGTGTTGCGCAAGAGGGACGTCATATTGAGCATGTGTTATAACTTTGTGGTATTGTTAACTCTGCAACAATTAAAGTTAGGTGAAAACAAATGTCACAGTTGTTTTCCTGGTGAAATTCTAGCCCATTTTGATATGTCGCACGACCCCCTTCCCATTTAAATTTCTGAAGTTGAATTCAAGATGGCGGACATTAAGATGGCTGTCGACCATGCGGGTGATGTCAATGTGGTTCCCCCTTGGCCTGATAACGATTGGTCATCGCCATTTTCACGTTCCATGCCGCAGTGGCCTTGTACTGGGGGTGTTAAGTGACTTATTGAGCCATAACTTTGTGGTATTGTTAACTCTGCAACAATTAAAGTTAGGTGAAAACAAATGTCACAGTTGTTTACCTGGTGAAATTCTAGCCCATTTTGATATGTCGCACGACCCTCTTCCCATTTAAATTTCTGAAGTTGAATTCAAGATGGCGGACATGAAGATGGCTGCCGACCATGCGGGTGACGTCAATGTGGTTCCCCCTTGGCCTGATAACGATTGGTCATCGCCATTTTCACGTTCCATGCCGCAGTGGCCTTGTACTGGGGGTGTTAAGTGACTTATTGAGCCATAACTTTGTGGTATTGTTAACTCTGCAACAATTAAAGTTAGGTGAAAACAAATGTCACAGTTGTTTTCCTGGTGAAATTCTAGCCCATTTTGATATGTCGCACGACCCCCTTCCCATTTAAATTTCTGAAGTTGAATTCAAGATGGCGGACATTAAGATGGCTGTCGACCATGCGGGTGATGTCAATGTGGTTCCCCCTTGGCCTGATAACGATTGGTCATCGCCATTTTCACGTTCCATGCCGCAGTGGCCTTGTACTGGGGGTGTTAAGTGACTTATTGAGCCATAACTTTGTGGTATTGTTAACTCTGCAACAATTAAAGTTAGGTGAAAACAAATGTCACAGTTGTTTTCCTGGAGAAATTCTAGCCCATTTAGATATGTCGCACGACCCTCTTCCCATTTAAATTTCTGAAGTTGAATTCAAGATGGCGGACATGAAGATGGCTTCCGACCATGCGGGTGACGTCAATGTGGTTCTCTCTTGGCCTGATAACGATTGGTCATCGCCATTTTCACGTTCCATGCCGCAGTGGCCTTGTACTGGGGGTGTTAAGTGACTTATTGAGCCATAACTTTGTGGTATTGTTAACTCTGCAACAATTAAAGTTAGGTGAAAACAAATGTCACAGTTGTTTTCCTGGTGAAATTCTAGCCCATTTTGATATGTCGCACGACCCCCTTCCCGTTTAAATTTCTGAAGTTGAATTCAAGATGGCGGACATGAAGATGGCTGTCGACCATGCGGGTGATGTCAATTTATTGTTCCCCCTTGGCCTGATAACGATTGGTCATCGCCATTTTCACGTTCCATGCCGCAGTGACCTTGTACTGGGGGTGTTAAGTGACTTATTGAGCCATAACTTTGTGGTATTGTTAACTCTGCAACAATTAAAGTTAGGTGAAAACAAATGTCACAGTTGTTTACCTGGTGAAATTCTAGCCCATTTTGATATGTCGCACGACCCTCTTCCCATTTAAATTTCTGAAGTTGAATTCAAGATGGCGGACATGAAGATGGCTGCCGACAATGAGGGTGACGTCAATGTGGTTCCCCCTTGGCCTGATAACGATTGGTCATCGCCATTTTCACGTTCCATGCCGCAGTGGCCTTGTACTGGGGGTGTTAAGTGACTTATTGAGCCATAACTTTGTGGTATTGTTAACTCTGCAACAATTAAAGTTAGGTGAAAACAAATGTCACAGTTGTTTTCCTGGAGAAATTCTAGCCCATTTAGATATGTCGCACGACCCTCTTCCCATTTAAATTTCTGAAGTTGAATTCAAGATGGCGGACATGAAGATGGCTTCCGACCATGCGGGTGACGTCAATGTGGTTCTCTCTTGGCCTGATAACGATTGGTCATCGCCATTTTCACGTTCCATGCCGCAGTGGCGTTGTACTGGGGGTGTTAAGTGACTTATTGAGCCACACTGTATACCTGTACTAGGATTTGATAACATTGAATATTTGGAAATCTAAAATTGTATTGAGTTGTGGTTCAGATTTTTTCACTTTGTTTCTTAAGAATTACATTCTTATGTGCGTGAAGTTTTGTAAAAATATTAAAGTGATGTGGCCATTCCTCATCCAGGATGAAGTCTGAAGCATTATTTTTTACATGCATTAATAATAATTAAAGCAAGTCTAAATCTCTTATTAAAGTATAGTTTCAGTTTTCATCTTAACCGGCTTTGTGGTAGGTTTTTCATTGAATAAAAGTACCAACTTTCTTAATTTCCAACTACACCTAAGTAAGGGGCGATTAAATACATGTTAAGGAAAACGGAAAAAAGATCAAGAAAAGGTCATGAAAATGTCAAGAAATTTGGATTTGTTATTTTGGTAGACACCGTCCTATTGTTTTTAGCAATTTTAATTTTCCTGCAATGTTTTTTTTACATCTGCTTTACAATCATAAATTTTGAATTTCTCTGCTAATTTGCAGAAACGTGTTGCTACAAGGAAAAGGCGAAGGAATCTTCATCATTGTATGATGAAATTGGTCTGTTTAACAAAATTGCATAACAGCGACAAGAGTGAATACAGAGACTTTTCTGAACCGATGCTTTCGACTTGATTGCTTTACCTGAAAATGGCACTGTTACTTAGACACACAAGCCTTCTCTTGCAAAGGAATATCGCGAAACGACATTCAAAGCAATTGGAGCCTTGGGATATTTATTTCCCCTTTGCTGAAACGTCTTCTCTCCAAATGTGATTGGCTCTCTTAAGTAAATGAACGAGTTGTGTGAAGGTTTGTAATGGTTGTCACGTAAGAATTGTTGGAGGAACTTATTTCGTTTTGAGGTTTCAGAAAGACTGTTCAAGGCAAACGTAGAAGTTACAACAATGCTTGATAGCAGACCGGTAACAATATTTTAACGCTTATACGTATATTATTCCTATCTAGCTAGCGACCCGCAGAATGTGTTTCGTTGTTGCCGTCTTGACACTTGACAGGAAGATTGTTATGCGGTAAAGGGGTACAAGGCTCACGCTATTAAGCTCACCATAGGTGCATGGTGTTCCTAGTCCCGTCCCTCCCGTCGAGAAGTTTTCCTTACTCGACTGCGTATTGGACACAGCCGTCTGACGCATGGTCACTTCCTGCAAGGGCTGGGCCCTTAAATGTGTCTTGTTTGTAATGTCTTTTCAAGTTTTCGGCATATTTTTGTTGAATGTGCAGATTTTGCCTTCCTGCGAGGAAGCTTTTAGTCAATTCTTACTTTCCAATGTTTTGTGTTTGTCTTGTGCAGATCCTTTAACAACCTTACACTTTTTATTTATTTTTTCGAAAGGGGCTTTTTACACCCCTGTTTCAAATCTTTTAGTAAGAATTTTCGACAAGGGAATATTTTCCGGTATACATTGAAGGGTGCAAAATGGCCTAATGTGCCGATGCACTCAACTATTTTAATTTAATGATTTATCTTGGTATAGTTCTGAAAGAGAACATTGCATTCTTTTGTTTGATGATTGATTTAAAATTTTTGGAGTACGTCATCACGAATGGCCATTTTGCACCCTTCAATATTTGCGTGGAAATAACCCGTTATCTAAAATTCTTACCTAAGAGTTAAGAAAGATTTACTTTTCAGCACTAAAGAAAAGTTTGGTAGTTTTTGTAACTAAAAATAAAGCACATTTTATATTTGAATTTTGCATTACAATTTAAGGGCTCGGGTGTAAAACATGGTGACATTTTGTTGATTTCTGAGTTAATTAAGAAAAAAGGTTATTAGAAACTATACAGTAGAAAAATTGTTTTCGTGTTGTGTTTACCGATTTCAGAAAGCTTCACTAAGTCTAATGTAAATTGTATGATATGGCAATTTCACTCGAAAATTGAAGGATGGAACATTTTACTTTGCAACTCAAAAATTATCAAAATGCCACTTACCATGTTTTACACCCGAGACCTTCAATTAATATCATGTAAGCCTAATCCATTTTACTTAGCTTTGTAGTTGACCCACTTCTATAATGAAAATTGTTCCTTTTCACAAGTCCATATTAAATTCCATATTTTGATTAAAATAACTAAATATATATTTACGTATATAGTACTTTATTGGCACATATAAATCAGTTCTCTGAATATAACGACATATCTCTGCGTCCCAAGGAAAAGTCACTCGTAAAACGGGAAACGTAAACATTTGATTCATCTTAGCACCCTTAAACTGTTTATTTCCAGCCTTCTATTGCTGTGCAAAGATAAAGAGTCATCGAATTGCTGAAATATCTTTCGGAATAGGCCGATACAAATATTAGTTTTTAGCAAACGGAAAGCAGCTGGTCCACACTGATAACGTTTTATGTGAGTAATACCATTTACAATTTCGTGTAATAAAAAATTATTGGTCCCATTGGCATCAACACGTGCCTTGAATGTGCTGGCTTTATATTGCCCAATATAAGTAGAAATGCACCTGTGGTATTGATTTGTACATTGAGTGCCCTATTGCAAGACCATGCATCCCCGAATGTAAGATCGTTTTAATTTTACACGTCAATGTTAGTTGACAGTTGCGTCCAGTGCAAGAACCTTCACATCATTCATCTTCAAATGTACGAGATTTAACAGAATTGAGTGATTTGTTTTATTTTACTTCACTTTTCTGCCAGTTCTGGCTAGTCGCTAACATGAGAATGAAAGGTGACAAGATGGCAATATGGAGTCTAGGTTGTAACTACTATGTGGAAGACAGGCTGACATCTTCGTATCTTCAGAAAGCATCACCATCCCTTGTACCTCGAGATTTGATAGGAATTTCATTCTGTGTCACTGTGTCACTGGCGTACGCAGAGGGGGCTTAAGGGGCTACAGCCATGGGCCGTTCCCCCTGATATTTCTTGAAAGAGTTAATGTAATTCGAATGGTGAAATTGTAGAGATACTTTATAACAAAAAAATATTGTTTTCTATGACATACTGACCATAAGTTACAGAAACTATTATTATTATTATTATTATTTGAAGTAGGGTTACATATAAGCTTACAGTCTATTTTACACTGATCATATAACTATAAAAACAGTTTTTTGTCTTACATGAATTGATGTTAAGTATACATTTGTGCATATTGTATGTAGTGTGTAGCTATATACAGAATATGTAAATTACAAATGTATGTAATTACTAAAACAAGTAGTAGTAATAGTAGTTATAGTAATGAAATAATAATAATAACAAAAATAAAAAATAATAGCAGTAATAATAATAATAATAGTTTTTTGAAAGTAGTCAGAACAGTTAAAAAAAACCTTATACAGCACTGTGTCACAAAGAGTAATATCAAAGGATTAAATCATAATGGTTTTTACAACAAATCACATCCTATACCTAAATATAATATTTTAAGGGAAGTCATAATTAAAATCATCAATTAATTTTTTTATAAATTCACCACCATTTTTCAATTTTACTGATAATGAATTATTTCTTGTTTTATATTGTGGAACGTTATATATTATTCTAATTTATAAAGTATTCACTATCAATCCAATTTGACAAAATGTTTTGTATCAATACATTAATTTTATCTTTCCTTCTCGAGCTCAAGGTTGTTAAAACCACTCCCTATAATTTAATGGTATATAACTTTTCTTCATTTTCATACACAGTAACCTAATAAATAATTTCTGAATTGATTCAATTTTCTCGGTGTGACTATTTGCTACTACATTCCATAATTCACTTCCATATTCCACTAATGGGCGAGCCAAAACTATAAATATATATCTAAAAGTTTCCATTCTATTAAGGGAAGTCCAATTAAAAAAAAACATAAAACCTAAAACCTTTTTAGCATTCTACAAACTTCAATCGATAATATAGCAAAAATAATTATAAAGCAATAATAATAATAATAATAATAATAATAATAAAAGTTTATGTGACTCTGCCCCCCTGAGAAAAAATCCTGCGGGCGCCCTTGGCTACGGCCCCTCCGAAATTTTGATAAAATCAAAATTTTCAAATAAAAGCAGAGAACATCTAGGGAAAAACCAGAATGGTAAATACAAACTCGCCTTAAAATGACTCCCGATTTCCACTCTCAAAAATGCCATTTTTGAGAGTGGAATGTTTTAAATATACGAAATATCTTATTGTGTATGCCAGAAAGCAGCTATGTACAAATCGCCTTTATAATTTCAGCCCCTTCCGAAAAAAAAGTAACAAGTTACAAGCACATACATATAAAATGAAAACATTTACCAAAGGCAATCTTTTCTGACGGTAGTGTTGAGAAAAAATAAATATAAAGATAGACTGTGTTGGTATAGATTGTGCTTTATCATTCAACTTGTATTTGAGGTTGTAACATGATGTTGCAATGAGAAGACAACATATGGAATTAATGCAAATTTTTGAGACTTTTAATCATTTTGAATGTGCTGAAATAAATAATGTAGATATTACCGTTTTGTCTGAATAACCATTGCTACATTTTCTATGAATGTTTCAACAAAGTTCTGCCTTTCAATTGTATGACTAGATTTCAGAACACAATACCCATTTGTTAACGTTTTTTTAAAAATTTATCGTCATAGTTGTGATTTACTTGAAGAGAAAAAACCGACAAAAAGAGACGAATCTATAATTCTCGTGTGATTTTTGATGTGCTAAACAAATGGGGCAGAGAAGTTTTACCTTTTTTCCATTTTTTTTTCTGAACGAGGAATACAACTGCTGGAATGTGTCAAAAGAATTATGAAATTAATATTCCCAAACAGCTTTATTTATTACGGCCCAAGCCAGAACAATGATTTTTGCTTCCTTTGTTTAATTGTATCATTCTTCTTCATGACATCATTTTTTTAGCTCGTATGTTAACGCATGACTGCATTTTGTACATTGTTTTGCACATGTATACTATTATCTGTTATACCATCGTAACTAAGAATATGCTTTTCCAACATTTTTTGACAAATTCAATGCAGTTAATTAAGTTTGAAATATGAGATGACTGACAACAATATTCTACCATTGTGTAATGCTGCATGACTTTGATACAGTGTTTCAAGAAAAACAATGGAATATGACTACACCAAATTCAATTCTAATACGCCACTATACTTGGTGCCGGGTTGGTACCAGTCGCGTTGCGAGACATCAGACACTAAAAGGATTGTAAGTTACAACAAAATCGGTGGATGTTAGAAATTTGATCAGGATAAGTCATCGTTTTAGAACCATTATCTCATTGCCATATAAAGTAGCGATATATTGTAATAAAATTAAATATTCGTAACATAGTGTTTAAATCCATTGTTGTACAGAAGGTCGTTTCACGTCCATGGTAACAAAGTTAGACCCCACCTTACCTTAAGAAAAACCATGACACCACAAGCGGTGGTGCTCCACATGATACTCCTGTCTTGCAGCAATGGCCCTGCAGCGGAGTTTCCATTGGAGGAGACTGCGTTGAAGAACACACTGGTCCAAACGATCATATTCCTCCTGACAAGCTTTCCAAAGACCCTCAATTGTGCGGGACCGTCTGCTTCCCAAGGCTCGTTTCAACAACGGAAACCCACAAAAATCCATGGAATAGGTATCGGGGGATTTCACAGGGATGTCTGTAAAGGGGATTCCATGAATGCCCGTTTCACGTGCCATCCGATCCATGTATGCCTGCGTGGACTTTGCCGTATGACTGGAAGCCTTGTCCTGGTGGATGACAACACGAGATGTGTCGCTGCCATAGAGAGAAGGAATATCATGTCTGTAAAGTGGCTCCAAAATATTCGTCTGGTAATAGGCTGCATTTATTTTAGCATTTTTTTCCACTCTGCGCAGTGGAAGTTTGCCGTTATGGCAGTAACCACCAACAACCATGAACCCGCATGGAAAACTTTCAGCACATTCACGTACCCACTCAGATCGACCTCTTGCATCACGTGGACGATAGTAGATGGTCCTTTTTTTACCACAACCCGACAGATACACACATGCTTCATCCAGGGACACCACATACTTCCAGCGGTCCCCTACCAGATGGCGTTCGTGGAGCTTCCGACTGTTGGTCTTCCTCTTCTGGACATGTGAGGCACGCAACTTATGAACTTGAGCCTTGTACTTCCGTACAAGTTGTAAATCTTGGGCTATGATGCGATTTACAGTTGCAGGGAAACCTTGCACTGCCTGTACAATCACTCTTTGCATTGCAGGGTTTTCACATCGCACCAAGGATCTCACTTTCCGCACAATATCGGAGGAACGCTTGGGCTTCCGATATGTCCGAGGCCCACTTTGACTGCTTCGAGCAACAGGTACAGTGGAAGCTTTATGGCGATTCAACACTGCATTGATGCCCTTCTTTGACACATGGAATGTTTTCATGTGGCACTGTTTAATTATCTGGCTATAACTATAGCCAACGTCGGAAAGGGCAAAGATGTACCCCTCCCAAAAGACTGGAATTCTTGGTGCCTAATAAACACTCACTCACACACCAACCATCGTCTTTGCAAGTCAACACACAGCACTTTCGTCCTACTGGCTCTGGCTGCTCTGTGCTGTGCCTATGTGCTGCTCCCTGGTGATCGAAATCGTTACCATCAACGTGAAACAACCTTCTGTACAATGTAGTGTTATTCTATAATGAATGTAAATTCATTACATCAACCCGTTGTTGTATAAGACAGTGAGCTATTTTGTAATAAAATTAAATTCATAACACAAACCTGTTGTTGTATAGAATAGTGTTATTCTGTTATAATATTTTATTCATAACGTAAATCTTTGATGTATAAAATGAACTTTTTGGGGGATGTGCACTACACATGCCAGTATATTTTATTTTGTTTAAACCATGCATCTTCAGGATAAAAGATAATTAATTTATCAATTCTTTCCTTTTCTGGTAGGTGGTTGGTTAGGGTGCGAACAGATTGACCCAAGTGTGTCTCCAGCCAACCCCTCCCCCACCCTTTTCTTTCCGGACCATTTCTCTGGTGAGTCTATGAACTCAGTTTTTGATTGCCCTTTCGTCAGCTGATCTTTCGCACGGAAGAAATTGTAAACATTCGCGCTCTGCCTCGTATAAAGTTCAGAGGAATGAGCGCCTTTCTAGGTGTTGTATTTTAGGTTGAATGTTTCATAACCAGAGAGCAAAGAGACAATTCTGCGGCCTTAACCTCCGCTACAGCGAGGCAAGTGGAGCCTCAGAACGTAATGAATCTTCAAAATAAGACAAGGAAAGCTTTTGCTAGTTGGCCACATTGTTTATTTACGCGTCCACGACTTCCACACCACGGACCTTGATGAACTCATATCGTGCACACTCTACCATTCCCGGTGTCTGTTTGCCTGCGTGTAATTTGCAGACTAAAGGATGGTAAACAGAGGAACCTATCTTGTTTCACCATTAAAACTTACTTCCCTGGCTAGAATGCCACCAGTTGCGGTGTCGGTAAACAACTCTTGGACGAGACCTTAACTTGTGTTATTTATTAGCTCATGTTTATACGAGGGTCATACCAAAAGTAATGAGCATTTATTTGTTGCGGGCAAATCTGTACCAGCAGGAGTATGAGCACTGACTCTATCTGTTGTGTATCCACGAGTGTCGTAAGACAACATTAGCTGATATCAGTAGTGACCAGTATTACTCATAAAGAAAATGGCGGACCACCATATTTCGTGCTGTTATTGACGAAATCTCCGCTGCAGAAGTTCACCAGAGACTTTAGCGTGTATATGGAAATGTGTGCATGGGTGCTAGCAGTGTTAGAAGGGAAATAAAACATTTTAAAGATAGGAACACAAGCACCCAAGATCAACTTCTTACCGGTCGCCCTCGAACAGCATCAACTAAATGCAACAAGGAGAGGGATGGGAACATTTTCTTGAACCTGGGCAAACCATTAATGCTGCTCGTTATGTCCAGACACTGTACAAGCTCTGTCGACAATCGCACGAGAAACGTCTTGAAAGAAAGATCATACTCCATCACGACAACGATAGGCCCCACTCAGTTCTCCTTCACAGCTGAAGAAATTCACAAAATGGGGCCGGACGTTCCACGCCCCTCTTACACCCTTGATCTGGCACCATCAATTTACCATCTGTTTGGATTTGTAAGAATCAGATGCAAGGCCATGATACCTCAGAGGCAATTGAGAAATCAGAGTCATTGTCTTTGGCAGGCTGCAACGGAGTTCTACCGCAGGGGTCGTTACGTTCCTAGTAACTTTCCTCACCCTTTACTCCTATAGCCGGGAGCATTGAGGCTCTAAGGGTCTACACTGAAACCTATCTTCAGGGTAGGTGCAGAACAAATCCAACCAACGTCGTGAAGTTTTAATGAAATGTTTATTTACTGCTACTTACAGCCAGTGGTTAGGTAATTCATAACTGGAACTTGGAGATCAATTGTTAATAGATAATTTCAAATTTACTACAAAGGTCAAACTAGTGTGGCCCAAACCTAGGTTTTACAGAAGAGCAGCATACACCTATTCACTTCTTCCTAGACTTGGAGTTATCACCCGAGATGGCCAATTTAGGTTTTTACAGAAGAGCGGCTTGCACCTATTCACTTCTTCCTAAATTGGAACTTATATCCCATTCGGCTAACCTAGGTTTTACAGAAGAGCGGCATACACCTATTCACTTCTTCCTAGATTAGACCGTTCCTATTTGGCCAGTCTAGGTTTTACAGAAGAGCGGCTTGCACCTATTCACTTCTTCCTAGACTGACACCAGAACAGACCTCCTTACGGACCAAACTACTTCGTATTTATACCCAAAGTTCCAGCCTTGAACACCTGTCTTTAGGTAATTTCTTATTACAATACTCCAAATTACAACAGAAAGATATTTGAAAAATACATAGTTTGGCAATTAATAATTTACAAAGAAAGTTTACATATCCATTTGAGTTAACAATTATTTCCTTAACGTTGATAAAATCTTACATTTTGGAATTATACAAATTTAAATGTTCCGCCATTATTTAATTACAATTAGGTTAGTTCATCAAACATTGATACTCTTTGATTGGTAAATCTATATTTACATTATAATAAATGCCCGTTGTCTTAAACGAGCTGACTTCATTAGATTGTTACAGAAAGGTGAATACATTAGTTCAACAACGCCTTGATTGGCGCGTTCATATTTGCGTCACAACCCGAGCCATACAACATGTAGAATCACGGACATTATCAAGGACATAAGGTAACACTATATAAATTTTTGCTTTTAACACGGCATTGCAATGTTACAAAATAAGTAAGGTCGTAACAGGGTATGTTAAAACTTCTAGTAAGGTGGAGAAAATATGTGCAAAGAAGCGGAGATTATGTGGAAAAGTAAACAAAAGACTGTAGATTTAGGTTATGTACTTGATTTTATACAATATGATCGTTTAGGGTGTGACCATCGTAATATAGCCTGATTTCACAGCACTTTGGTGAATATTGATTACAGTCAGTCTGTGTTTCAAGAGAGAATTTTGTTATAATATTTTGTGTTGATCTCAATAATTGAGGTTCTTAGTGTGACGTAGTAGTTGTGCTGCCTAGTGTGGTTGGGATTGTCTTGTGTAGTAGTTGTGCTGTCTAGTGTGTTTGTGTTTATCTTACGTAGTAGTTATGCTGTCTAATGTATTTCTGTTTGTCTTGTGTAGTATCGGTAATGTGTATATATGTATCTTGTGTTGTAGTTGTGCTGTCTAGTATGTTTGTGTAGTAGTTGTGCTGTCTAGTATGTTTGTTTTGTCTTGCGTAGTAATTATGCTGTCTAATTTGTTTGTGTTTGTCTTGTGTAGTAGTTGTGGTGTGTAGTTTGTTTATGTTTATATTGTGTAGTAGTTGTGGGGTTTGTGTTTATATTGTGTTATAGTTGTGATGTGTTTGTGTGTGTCTTGTGTAGTAGTTGTGCTGTCTAATGTGTTTATGTTCATCTTGTGTAGTAATTGTGCTGTCTAATGTGTGTCTGTTTGTCTTGTGTAGTAGTTCCTCCATTCATATTGGGGGTTAGTCGTAGAGCTGACAACTCTGCACTGTAAAAAACAATGTCAAGAAACAGCAATATAAGGCCATGGATGTTCCCAAGGTAAAATATTCCGGAGGTAAAATAGTCCCCCGTTCGGATCTCCGGGTGGGGACTACTTTGGGAGGTCCCTGGACTAAGGATAAGATCTACGTTAGGAATAAGGATATTAAATTAGGCACCTGGAATGTTCTGAGCCTTTACCGGCCTGGGGCATTTCAGTGTACAGTTAATGAGATAGTTAAGTATAAATTAGATGTAGTAGCTGTCCAGGAAGTTAGGTGGATAGGAGAAGGGAATTGTAAAACTAAAAATTATACTTTTTTCTATGGTGGTACTGAAAATCATAATTTTGGAACAGGCTTTTTCATAAATAATAGAATTATCTCTGCTCTTAAAACAGTAGAATTTATTAATGATAGGATATCATATACAGTTTTGCAGGGTAGGTGGTGTAAAATTATTTTAATAAACATACATGCACCAACGGAAGATAAAGATGATAATACTAAAGATGATTTTTATACAGAGTTAGAACAGGTCTTTGATAAATTTTCTCAGTATGATATGAAAATTCTGTTAGGTGACTGTAATGCACAGATTGGCAAAGAAGAGACATTTAAACCCACGATTGGTAAAGAAAGTCTTCATGAATTAAGTAATGATAATGGTATAAGATTGATTACTTTTGCAACCTCAAAGAATTTAATTGTGAAAAGTACCACTTTTAAACATAAAGATATCCATAAATATACCTGGTCTTCTCCAGATGGTAAAACTCATAATCAGATAGATCATATTCTCATTGATAAGAGAAGGCATACTAGTATAATTGACGTTCGTACGCATAGAGGTGCTGACTGTGCCAGTGACCATTATTTAGTAATTGCTAAATTAAGAGAAAGACTCTCAGTGATAAATCATAAGCAACAAAATCTAAAAGTTCTAAAATTTAATACAGGAAAGTTTACTGATGAAAGAATTAAGAAAGATTACCAAATTAAACTGTCCAATAGATTTGATGTTTTGCAGGATTTAAATGATGATGAAAATATAAATGAAACAGACGTAAATAAGAAATGGGAGCACATACGTAATGCAATAGAATCAGCAGCTAAAGAAAGTATAGGATACCATAACCGAGAAAAAGTAAGCCATGGTTTGATAATGAATGTCATAATCTAATAGAAATAAGAAATCAGGCTAGACTTAGGTGGTTAAATAACTCTGATGATACAAATCTAAGCAATTATAATAGAATAAAGCGAGAAGTTAACCGCACGTTTAGAAGTAAAAAAAGAGATTACTTGAAAAGCAAAATTAACGAAATTGAAACAAACAGCAAAAATAAAAATATCAGAGATTTATATAAAGATGTAAATGAATTTAGAAAGGGGTGGCAACCTAAAGTAAACTTGATAAAAGATAAAGACGGTGATTTTCTAGCTGACCCAAGTGATATTCTAAATAGATGGAAGAACTACTTTAATGACCTTTTAAATGTCCATGTAGGAGATAAATCAGAAGTAAATGAAGTCCACACAGCAGAACCTTTAGTTCCAGAACCTAACTTGACTGAAGTTAAGGATGCTATTAAAAGGCTAAAGAATAACAAAGCACCTGGCATTGATTTAATACCAGCTGAGTTAATTAAATATGGTGGAAATTCATTAATATGTCAAATTCATAAATTAATTTGTTTAATATGGAATAAAGAAGAAATCCCTCAACAGTGGAAAGAATCCATAATTGTTCCAGTGTTTAAAAAAGGTGATAAAATGAACTGCAATAATTACCGTGGAATTTCTCTGCTCTCAACAGCATATAAAATATTATCAAATATTCTTTTAACAAGACTAACCCCATATGCTAATGAAATTATAGGTGATTATCAATGTGGATTTAAACGTAACAGATCAACTACAGATCAAATTTTTCACATCAGACAGACACTTGAGAAAAAGTGGGAATATAATCAAAATGTCCATCAGCTATTCATTGATTTCAAAAAAGCATATGATTCGGTCAAAAGAGATAAATTATATAATATATTAGTAGAGTTTGGAATACCTAAGAAGCTTGTTAGTATGATAAAAATATGCACCAGTGAAACAGAAAGTAAAATTCGTGTGGGTATTAATATGTCTGACAAATTTACAATTCATGATGGGTTAAAACAAGGAGATGCATTATCCCCATTGCTCTTTAATTTTGCCTTAGAATATGCTGTTAGGAAGGTAAAAGAAACTAAAGAAGGACTAAAATTAAATGGTGTGACTCAGTTGTTAGCATATGCAGATGATGTAGACTTACTGGGGGATGATGTGAATACAATTAAGAATAATGCTAAAATATTTTTCAAAACTGCTAAAGAGATAGGTTTGGAAGTTAACAAAGAGAAAACTAAATATATGCTTACAGGCCGAAACCAAGTGTTAGGTAATAATCAAAATCTAATTATTGATAACAACTCGTTTGAACCAGTTTCCAAATTGAAATACTTAGGAGTAATATTAACAAATGAAAATTATATTAAAGAGGAAATAAAAAGTAGGCTTAATTCAGGAAATGCATGTTACTTCTCTCTTCATAAACTTTTGTCTTCTCGTTTAATATCTAAGAAACTAAAAGTTAAAATATACAAAACAGTAATTTTGCCTGTAGTATTATATGGATGTGAAACTTGGTCCCTTACATTGAAAGAGGAACATAAATTGAGAGTATTTGAAAATAAGATCCTTAGGAAAATATTTGGACCTAAAAGGGATGAGGAGACAGGTGAGTGGAGAAGGTTACATAATTTAGAACTACATGATTTGTATTCATGTCCAGATATTATTAGAATAATTAAATCAAGAAGACTTAGGTGGGCGGGGCACGTGGCACGAATGGGAGAGGAAAGAGGAGTTTACAGGATTCTTGTTGGGAAACCTGATGGTAAGAGACCTGTAGGAAGGCCAAGACGAAGATGGAGGGACAACGTTGAGATGGACCTAAGGGAAATCGGTAGGGATGGAAAAGAGTATATAGAACTTGCTCAAGATAGGGAAAAATGGAAGGCCTGTGTTGCTGCAGCCATGAACCTTCGGGTTTAAGAAGGCTAGGGAGTTAGTTAGTTAGTTAGTTCTGTGTTTCAAGAACCTGTCTTGAAATAATTCACATGCGAATTAAGTTAATTTGAATACATATATGCATAACACATGATTTGATGTAACGTTTCGCGAGAGTACGTACAAACTTCCTTCATCGAACAGTTATATTTAGTGTGATCATTGTTACAGTTTATAACAATTGATTATATTTAACAAAAATATAAAGAAGTAGATCTACTTTAATAAATTTATACAATGAATCTTGTCGATAAGTTACATTGTTGGAATATAACAATTCAACTGTGAGACAAGCAAACTGTTATTTATTTATTTATTTAACTGAAGATCTTACCACAAATGTCATCAGGTAATCCAAAATCTTATTTTCCACAAAGTTTATTGGAGGGATTAAATTTCAAACGTGGTGGCTTACCCCACTTGTGAAAAGAGAACAGTACAATTAGTCTAATAAAGTGTTTTAAGTGCTTGTAAACCATAAACTACAGGAGTTTGCAGTTCAGTTGTTCAGGGAAGAAGATAATGACGATGATTACTGTAATTTTTGTGTGAAGTGCGATAATTTTTCTGGGAGGAAACGTTGGGTTTTGGAAGCAATTAATTCATATCAACTGACAGTCGATACGCAATGCAGGGAATCCTATACGACTGCAGGAACCAGAGATCTCGAGGAGCCATTGCATTGTCAAGGGAATTAATTTTCCACGAACCTAATACAATCAAATATATCTGCACGCGGAATTAGGATAATTACATGGTATTCAGCATTGTACGTTATCGATACGTGCATGCTCCTAACTGCAGTGCCAATTGCTTCGCAGAAAGATATGTGCGCATGGTAATGTAACCTATCTCCTGTTAATAATCACTTTGAGCAATCATAAAAGGTAATACTCATTGCGTTATCGCTTGCAAACGTTTTCGATGTGGTCTTGTGTGGAGAGCATTATACATTATATGGAATTTTGGAAATGACTCATTGGAATTCAAAATGTGATTTATTTCGAAAATATTTATTTATTTATTATTAACCAGTCGCTTATGACAGAGCGAATGATCCAATTACAATAGGCATTACAATTTGATATATACAAATATCATTTACATAAATACAAATACATAAATACAAACACATAGTGATTATTACACGAAACCTTAGATAGATACGAATACAAAAAGTTATACAAATACAAAACAATACATGTATATATATATATATATATATATATATATATATATATATATATATATATATATATATATATATTACAAATTTTAGACAGAGGAGACAACTAAAGAACAGAAGAAACAAAAAAATGGAAAAGTAACAAGCTATAAAAGCTTGAGAATAATATGGAAATTAAGAAAATTATACAAATACCACTATTTAAATCAGAAACGGCAATAATCAATACAAAGCAAGGTTCAAATTTGAATTCCTTTATATGTATACAATTTTTATTATAAATATATGAGATAAAAGCTACAAATTATATTTGAGACTATAAATATATCACTATAAACTTGGATCTGTTTTATTTGTATATTTATATCTAAAATGTTATCTAAACTATGTAGAAAGTTTTTAATATTAAAAGCAAAATAAAAATGAATTCCATTCGAGACAACATTATTGTGTTTACTTAATAATCTAACGATTGGAGAATTTTGATAGAATTTTGTGTTTGATTTATTGCAGTAAAATTGACATTAAAGTTTATCAACTGTAAGAGATATGGACAATTTAATTCCTCATTGTCGTTACTGAGTGAGTGTTATGTCCAATTTATGCACCGATAGGCTTAATCGGGTTTGAAGCATTCACACAGAGGAGTAAATGCATTCGCTGAAACACAAAAATGCTTAAAGTCTGTAGTTCAGACAAAATGTTTAAGTGCATCATCCAGAAAGATGAAGAAAGGTACTTAAAACGTAATACTCCTCACTTTCATCACATGATGCACCTTTGCGTTTACCTTTTCAAATGATATGCAAAAATGCATCTAACTGTAAACCTTATTCTAGTCAAATGCCAAGAAATACACTTTAGAGCATCAATTGATGCATTTCTGTTGCAGCAAATACATTCGATGCATTTTGATTTCTGTGTGTGCTGTTTAGCTCCACCGGGTATTGAATCGGGACCCCCTGATTACTAGGCGACGACGTCACCGCTTCCTCAAAAGGAAGGCCCCATATCTAACTGCTTGTTTAATGTACGTAGTTTTTTCAACCCATTTTGTGTTAATCGCGAGAGTGATTGGATGCATTGGGAAAGAACATCAATGACGGAAGCTGCTGAAATCCAAACATTTTGAAGGGACATCGTGAATGGAGGATGCTATGTTATTGTCGAGGATGGATTTAATGTCTGGTGTGCAGGGAACGCATTTATATGTAGTAAAAATGTGGTAAATATGTAAATACATATTTAGCTATTTTCACCAAACTGTGGACTTAAAATTGTATAAAATTAACTTTTTAAAAATGTAAGACACTACACGAGCTACATAAAATACAGTTCGCTTACATTGACATTAATTGTAAAACAAAACAACACAAAATGTGTTTTTAATCTTATGTTTCCAAAACAATGAATAACAACATTTTGTACTAAGTGTTCGAACATGAATGTCCAAAAATTCAATATGCTGACCAGGCCAGAATTTATTTTATTTCAAAAATAAACTAAACGTTACGTTTCAAATTTCTAGCAAGGTCTTCTTCAGACTCTGTACCAAATACAAATGAAATAAGGTACAAAACAGGAAAATATATACACAAATATCACTCCCGTCCAGACACAAGAATATTAATAAAAAAATAATCCTGTGCCTAACAGCCCATAAAGTGCCTTGGCTTACCTACCGACTGCCGGTCTCCCTCCCACGCTTTCCTTCGTCACCTCTAAGCGTGGAGATCTGCAACCAGTATTGGAATAGTCGGGGGGTCAGCCCGACGTATCCCCAGCCGTTATAGTAGGTCTCCGCGACCAGATTGCGCCTACTCATTCGAAGCTACCCAATTTCCTCACGATGGTGGGTTGCCACCGGCCCTATACACAGGCCGAAAATTCCAGGAGACTGAACCCGGGATCGAACCCATGTCGTCCCGCAACCACACAGCCACGGAGGAGGACACACCTGAAACATTCCTTCCCAGGTGTTCCTCTCCTGTCAACTGTTGTTTCACCTGACAGGCGATTTAGATAAACATTTCCTTTCATCTGCGACGTGGTTGGACTCATCTCACGGCTTTTTCCTTATATTTTCTTTCTTCATTCCTCTTCCTTCTTTTCTCCTCCTTCGCTCTTGTCCTTTTCACTCTTTCTAAAACCTTCTTCCATTCTTTGTTAATCTTCAGTTCCCCATTCCAGTTCATTGTGTCTTCTTCCCCTTTCTTCCCTATTTCCTTGGCCTCCTTCCATTTTCTCACTAGTATTCTCTTCTCCCTTCCTATCTGCTTAACCTTATCCCCAGAGCTCGATAAATCCCGGTCGCCAAGGCGACTAAAAATTTCGGCCTGGCGTCTGTGATCTTATGCTGTAATATCTACGAAATTTTGATGATTCTAAGTTCAAATTGCAGTACAGCGTAAGTTAGCAAATTATTTTTTTTAAATCAACGTTATGAACATTCCAGAGAGTCAGTAATAATTTCTTACTCTTTGTCCCCCAACACCCCATTTCCTGTTTTCTCGAACGATTTAGCGATGTTTTGAATACAGTGATGCGCAGCTTCTTATACAGAGTGTTTCAAAAGTTGCACATCCCAAACTTTGAAAATGTTTATCATGAAAACCGTAAGAGATATTTACACCGGGTTTTCTGCATTATATAGTCTCATCTATTGAGATATTTTTCAATGCTTAAAATTATCAGTTTTCTCCATACAGAAAATTTAGATAAATTAATAACTGGCGGAAGGCAGCGTTAAAAATTTTCCAGAAATGCACTTTTCAATGAGAAAAATACGTAAGAAATTATGGAAGGGTCATAATTAGATGACTGAAGCCATGTCAATCTGTCACTTTCGACGCTACTATACCTGTTCTTTTAATTGATTCAGCATGGCGTATTCTTTGGAGCAGCGCGTGTGCATTGCTGAAGAGAATTTTACTACTCATTCTTACACTCATGTGCAAGAGATTTTCCAAGAAAAATCCCTTGCTTCTGTTGTATCTCACAAAGCAACTGTTTTACGACTAGTCAAATACCAACAAATGATCCCACAAATTGTTAAGAGTTGGTATTATTATTGAAGATTAGGCACACACAGAAGATGTACTACGTAGAAATTTTCAGCGAAAAGTGCAGGCTCGACCAGGACTCGAACCTGAGTCTCTGGCATACCGTACGATTTCTCTAACCACTTTTTTTTATTTTTTATTTTTTTATTACATTTTGCAATTTATTACATTACATTTGCAATTTACATTTCAACTCATTGGGCAAGTAAACATTACAGTAAGAAAATTAGCATACAATCTATTTCTTTTACAGTCAGGTATCCTGTGGTATTCTTGATGGAGGTAATTTACAAATTGTATATTAAAATCTGGTTGCCGATATGTCGATAGGAAATAGGCATAGTGTCCTAGGAGCCATTGTACACTTTTACGTTTTGTTTTTGGGTAATATTCAAAAGCTGGATATAAAAGAATATCTACAGAGATGTTATACACTGATGTTCGACAAATAGTACTAACAAGTTTCCTTACATAAAGCCATGATGTTTCTATTATTTGGCATTCACTCAGTCTATGGACTAAACTATCAGATACATTACATTTAGCACACATTGGCGTATTTATTAATTTAAGATCATAGAGTCTCTCCCCAGTGATTAATTTTTGGTGGACAATTATATACCATGCTGATCGGATTCGTGATGTAAGATGGTGAGCCTGAATATTATTCCATATTTCTCTCCACTTCATTCTGGGATTTTGCTCAATAATTTTACATGTTGGCTGTTCTAATTTACATAATCTGCGATATATTTCCGATGTCACTGGTATTGTTAATATCGGAGATTGTAATAGGGCATAACTAATATCCACTATTGTTGCCTTAAAATACCATAAAGTGTCTACCAGTCTAGTAATATCAATAGGAGCCTCTAGTGAAATATAGTCCAAAGCGCTTCTCAAAACTTTACTTGTGAGGCTGAGTGGATGCTGAATCAATGTCTGCGTGTCAGCTTGAATACGTAAGGCCTGGCATTTGAGTTCTATATTCACAAGATTCATTCCTCCCTCGGCAAAAGGCAAACAAAGTAACACATGTTTCACCCTCAATATCTGACCATTCCAAATAAACCAATTTACTGCACTCTTAAGTTTATTTATATCTAACTTCCGTAGTGGGAGGATTTTTGCCATGTACCATACCTTTGACAGTGCATAGACCTGTACAAAGGTCACCCTTGACTGTAAACTAAGGCTGCGAAATTTATTTGTTTGTAATATCGCTTTAACCCCAGTTAATACTCTATCATAATTTAATTGGATCATACTTTGAATAGAGTGCGTATATATTATACCTAGTATACGTATCGTTTGTACAACCTTAAAATTACCTCGCTGCAAGTGAGAATGAGCCAAATTTAAATTCAAAATTGACGATTTTGCTTGGTTTATTTTTAATCCCGACCATTTTCCAAATTTCTGTAATACTTGACATGTTTCATCAATATCCGACTGTTCATTTATTAATACAGTAACATCGTCAGCATAAGCTAACACCTTAATGGTAGTAGAGTGTATGTTAATTCCTTGAACTTTTCGGCCTATTTCAGAAAGAATGGGTCTCAGTGCAATACAAAACGCTAACATCGACAAAGGATCTCCTTGTCTTACACCTTTATAAATATAGAGTTCTTTTGTCAGAAAACCATTTATTTGAATTTTTGCTGTTGCATGACTATAAAGACTTTTAAATACTGAAAGAAAATGTCCACGTATACCGTAGCCCTGCAAAACTTTAAATAGATATTCATGATTTATCGAGTCAAAAGCACGTTCAAAGTCTAATGCTAATATAGCATTTTCAGAATTTTTGTTCTGTAGTCTATAACATGTAATTACTTCACGCATCGTTTGTAAAACATTTGTGATTTTCTTATTTAAACCAAAAACATATTGATCCTCTCCTACTAATTTGTCGACATAAGGCATAAGTCTGCCAAGCATACATCGCGCCAATATTTTGTAATCCGTACAAAGCAGGGTGATGGGTCTATAATGACCAGCTTCGCTTGGTTTTGGACATTTTGGGATTAGAATTATAATACCCGTATTGGAAGATTTACCCATTTGATACTTGCTAAACACTGCATTTATCCAGTCCGTTATTGTTTGACCCATCAATTTCCAAAAGGTTTGATAAAACTTATTGGGTATCCCATCCCAACCAGGAGCTGAAAATGATTGCCCTACCTTAACCGCTCGAAACACTTCCTCACTTGTATATTCTTTGTTTAAGTTTTCACTTTCTTCATCTGTAAAAACCTCCGATTCGGATGCCAATGCATCCATTAAAGCTCCATTGTGTGACGCTGGTTGGGAATATTGTTGCTCAAAATAATTATAAATGCAATTACGTATTTCAGGGGCTGAATTGATATTTGTTCCCCCATTATCAAATATTTCACTAATACATTGTCTTTTAGCATTTTTTCTTTCATGAATTACATGGCTGATAGAGGCGACCTCATCGTTGTCAAAATGAGGAAGTCTACTACGAATTTTGACCCCTAGACGCCTTTCTGCAGTCATTTTTAACAGTACAGCTTGTGTACGTTTGACTTCAGTTTGCACTTTTTTCCCATCTGTTGCTTGCTGAATTTGTTCACGCAACACCCTGTAGTAAAAATTATATTTATTTGTCCAATCTCTCGACCGTTCCTTACAGTAACTGATACAAAATCTTTTTATTCCCGGTTTGAGTATCTCCTCCCACCAGCGGATTATATCTATCCTCCTCAGACGGTGTGTTATCCATCTCGACCATTGGTCATTAAATGCTTGTTGGAAATTTTTCTCATTAAGAATTGAAGCATTTAATTTCCAACAACCGTACCCTCTAGGGACTATTGGAATGTCCACATTTATCATCATAATGACAGCACTGTGATCTGAAAAGCATGTAGGTGTTATACTGATAGACTTTACGCACTGACGTAATGTGGGTGTTACATAAAATCTATCCAATCGGGATGCACAATTGTCACGTATATACGTGAAACCCCTCTGCCCAAAACATTTATCACTCCAGACATCTGTGAAGTTAAAGCCAGTTACTAATTTTTGCAATGAATTCGACGTGTTAAATCCAGGTCTTTGATCCTGCGGATACAATACACAATTGAAATCTCCCCCACATATTATGTGTTCTCTCCTACCCTGCATTTCAACCGCAACTTCCTGCGCAAAAAACTCATCCCTTTGTTTTCTACACTGTGACCCGGATGGAGCATATATGTTATATATCCATACATTTGCAACTTTTGCTGATATGATTCTATTATTAGGATGACATACCACATTTGTGAGGGGAACCGTATTACGTGTTAACAAAGCTGTTCCTGTCGATTGGAAATTTGCATTATTATGAACTCTGATCGTTGGGGAAAAATTGAAATTCATTTGTCCACATTCTTGGAGAAATACAATATCTAATGATGCTTGTATAATAAAGTCCCCTAACGCCGCCTGTTTTGTAAGGGATTTCATTTTGTTTATATTTATCGTAGCAAAACGAAGGGTCGTCATCATAAATACTATGAACAAAATTTTTGGGATTGGGTATTCCCAATACTTATACTTCCACCTTTGCCCCATCTAAGAGTAATAGTTCTTACACTATTTTTATATGCCCCTAATGTTATACACCAAAAATTAACAAACACACTAACAATATTATTTTAGTAGGGGGGGAGGAAATACCCCTTCCCTTTGTATACCTTAATCCATAAATAACTACCACCACGCAATTCATTATCATTAACTTACTGACAGTCCAATAAAAATATTCATTCCAAATAATACTATTTTCTAATCTTAAAGTGATTACCTGTATCCAGTATTCACAAACTTTCATGGCCTATCGGACTCGGATCAATAACCATGTCTTGTACATTTGTTTTTACATGTCGCAATGATCGTCTTTTCGTCCGGTTGCTGCCTGACGCTTTCCTTATACTCTTTGGTCGTTTTTGTGAGCCGGAAACCGAACGACCCGTACTACTTTGGACACTTCCACTTTCACTATCCGTTTCCGAATCTTTTTCCTGTTCAGCTTCTTGTCTGAAGTCCTTTTGCTTGATCTGATTCTGCTTCCTCTCCTTCTTGCTCTGTAGCACTTCATCACTCGATTCCTCTTGCACTTTAGTTATGTCTTCTTGTCGTCTTAGTGGTCCACCCTTCTTCTGCTCCATAGTATCCAGGGAATTTTCTTCACTTTGTCGCGTAAGTTGAACATTTAACACAGGTTCTTTTGGTTGCTCTTGCATATTTTCTTCAGTTCCTTCCGCGGTCAAAGTTTGTTGATCATTCTTGTGAATATTGTTCTCTTCCTGTATATTTATTCCCTGTTGAAGCCCTTCTATCACCGTCAGTTGTGCTGATTCTTGACTCACATTTATACCTTCGTGTGTAGATGTAGACGGTGCAATTGCTTCGCTATAGGACCGAACTGCACGACCCATGACTTTGAACACTGTTGGTTTCCGTAAGGTACAATTAAACCGCATGTGATCACTACTACCACACCATTCACAAGTTGGGATTTGACCATTATATACTACATGTGCCGTATATTGGCCTATTTTCACAAAGGAGGGAATTGGCTTCTTAATTGCCATCAAAACCTGACGCACCCCATTATACACTTTGTACCTAAATTTGTCACTCCAAGTTTCTGCTTTCAATTCATCGATTGTCCCATATTCACTCAGTTTTTCACGAATTTGTCGTTCTGGCACTTCCAAAGGAAGATTAAACACTCGAACCGACTTCACAATTCGATTCGCATCACTCAGTTTCACTTGTGTCACAGCTCCACTACTATAATAAAAATTCACTTCACCAGTATTTTCTTCTAATATTTTTCTCATTTTTCCCGGACGCACTAATTTCAAAAATACACATTTAATCGTCGTGGGAATTTGTATGGCTGCAATTTCATCCACACTCAGTTTGAATTTATCATGAATAAATTCATGTACTTCCAAAGGACTAGGTTTCAAAGTTCCCGTTTCAAAACTGATTTGTATCGTATTTTCGCGATCCATTCTATACTTTACTTTTGTCCAATTCTTCACTAGCACAGTTCAACAGCACACCCTCTCCCACACGTACGTACCGATTCGCGCTGAACTTTCACTTTTCCTCAAAGCGCAGAGCTCGTACAGCACGACCTACCTGTTCCGCGCTAGGCGCGAGACTGACCACTGAGCTACTGAGCCGGCCTGGCCTAGCCTGATTTCTCGCTGTCGCTGTTTTACCTGTGTGGAATCGTCTCTGTGGTGCTACCGCAACGGGATCTGCTGCCTTTGAAACACAGTAGACTTCTACATTACCTGGTTCCTCCCAGCGTAGAGATGTTAATGCATTTCTCGCTGAAAATTTCTACGTAGTACATTTCCTGTGCGTGCCTGATCTTCAATAAGCAACATCTCTACGCTGGGAGGAACCAGGCAACGTCGAAGTCTACTATATTTCAAAGGCAACAGCCGGTTCCTGTGGCCGAGTGGTTAGCACATCGCGCTGCGACGCCAATGGTCCCGGGTTCGAATCTCGCTCGTGCTTGGTTTTTTGTGAATCTCCATTCATCAATTTCATTATTTCATCACTCATCTCCATCTTCGAAAATTAACGAAGAGGCACAAAACGCGAAGTAAAATAAACTAAATCAATCAAAGGCAACAGATCCCGTTGCGGTAGCACTGGAAGAGAAGATTCCACGCAGGTGATAGCGTACATGATTAGTTTAGTGCAGAAAACCTGGTGTAAATACCTCTTACGGTTTTCATGATATACATTTTCAAACAGGGAGTCGTAACGTACCCAATTTGCGTTACACGGTACGTTCCATTTTGTAGGAGGAAGAGTATGGTTCCACTGCTGGTACCCATGTAACGTAACGAAATGCAATATGTTATAGACTGACGTTACAAGGAACGTAACAAAATGTATTGTGGTAGATATTAACGTTATAAAGGAACGGAACGAAATGAGCACATTGGAACATAACGTAATATGCAATATGGTATATACTACCGTTACAAGGAACGTAGTAACGAAATGCAATATGGTATATACTAGCGTTACAAAAAAACGTAACGAAATGCAACATGGTAGTAAATAACGGTACATAGGAACGTAATGAATGCAATCCTCCGTAACGGAACGAAGTGAAAGGCAATATGGTTAATTAACGTTACATAGGAATGTAACAAAATGTAAACCACTGTAGCGGAACGGAACAAAATGCAGTTGGGTACATACCATCTGCATAAGGAACGTAAATAAATTCAGTATGGTAGATGTTAACGTTACAAGGAAAGAACAATTCACAAATGTTAGCTGGTAACGTTATAGGCGCGTGGCAAATATAATCTATTAAACATCAAGGAAGAAAAAGGAATAGCCCAAATCTCTTACCTTTCTTTTGAACATTGCGAAAAATAACTCAGTATATCGTATGGGATTAATGTGAAATAGCCGTTAAAAATATGGTTGTTTGTAAAAAAATGAATTTCAACCAGGGTTGTTAAAGGGTCAGGAATTTTAAATCAATTCAATTCCAGTTCAGCAGGGAATATTAGCAAGCATAAATGGATCTGGACCGTAAAGAGCCTTTTTATGTTTAAAGTATTTCAATTCGTTCCAGGAACATTTTCTCCGGATCAATTGAAATACGGCACAGGGACCTTCTTTCCGGATCAATTTAAAGACTGTCTAAGTTCCATATTGAAATGAAAGAATACGCAACTTGGACCGAATTAAAACTGTGCGATAAAGAAGGTTCCGGTCTTGTTGCGGAACCCAATAGAACCCATTAGAATTTATGGGTTCGTGGACGTTTAACAACCCTGATTTGAAAATTACATTTTTGGCTCGAAATTGAATACAGCTTCCAACTAGTGTAGAAATGAGTAGTCATAGACGTGCGCACGGGGTGCAAAGGGGAGGGGGGCACATGCCCCACCCCCTAATCATTGACGTCTGCCGATATTTTCGACGCAGGGACAAGCAAGGTATTTTTCCATGGGGCATATTAACCAGATAATAGTGTTGCCCCCTCAAGAAACACCACTTGAATTCGAAATTATCGCATTCCTGCATTCCCATTATAATAAATTAATGTACATTACTATGACTGGGATCAAATTATACGCGTGAAATATATACTTTTAGCTGACATTCGTTTTCTAAAGGGGAGATGTGGCCATCCTCGCCCCTTTCAGATTTCCATACTCCTATATTATTATACTTTAATCCAGAAATTTAGGGTTGAGGAATCTTATCGCCGGTTATTAAACGATATTATGCTCTTGAAGAAAATGAAGTATTTCGAAGCCGATGAAAGTTCACAAAGCAACAACGGCGGAAGAAGGTGCAGTGGCACAACCACAGAGGGCAGGGGAGATTAGCCCTCAAACTTGTACGGAAATCAATTCTAGGAGGTAAGGAAGGCAAACATTGGACTATAGAAAGAAAGGTTGCAGAATCTAAGAGTAGCAAGACAAAGGGATACTGAAGATGGATTTAGTTTTCACGTCTGTCGTGCACTATTTCTTCCAGACGGTCAAGAGCACCTGCTAGGAGGCACAGAGGGGCAATTGCCCCCTCTTGATTTCTATCTTTATACAAATATAAATAAAGTTATATAAACTTGGACAGTTGCTGCTGCTTACGGTGTACGTTTTGCCCGTGTAAGGTAATAAATAGATGTATTATTAATTTTTGAAACCCCACCGTTCATTTATAAACACACTGTATATGAGTCATTGTGAATTCGAGTCAATTAAAACATTTTGCGTTGTTGGAAGATTATCTATTAGGATAAAATTTGGACATAATGAATCTAAGTAGAGAAAATGCAACTTGTATATCAAAATTGCCATGTCCAACTGATCTCCGAAAGTAGTGTTTAGCACGTCACATTTCAAGTATATTGTAATAATCTTCAATTAAGCCAAACGTTAACGAACAAAACAACTTTTATTTAACTTATAACTTCATGTTATATAAACTACATGAAATACATTTAACAAAGACAAAAGACAATCTCTCTCCAACTCGACTTGCTCACAGTATCTCTTCTAAAATTTTTATCTTTTATATTTTTCGTAACTTCTGTCATATATGATTGATTAATTTGAGTCCACTTTATGCACAGTTAGGCTAATCGGGACTGGACCTACAGTTTAAATTGAAATCCCAATCACTTGTGTCTCCACCGGGTATCGAACCCGGGACCCCTTCATTACAAGGCGACGACGCTACCACTGCGCCATCGGGGAGACCATTTCAAGTATAGTCCATGATTGTATCTAGTAGTATATGAACGAGATGTGTCCCTCCATTCAAACAATACGTGGCTTGTCCCTACCGAACGAAGTGTGTCACTTATAAATTAAGTTTCCGAAAGCAGGTATATTATGCATGAACAGAACAAAAAATACTCGTGAGAAATTACAAAAATTATAAGTAAGTTCGTGGCGGGAGTTATTGACGGTTTTCCCCACAACCTATCCGCTTTAGGTTCCGGGTTCGAGTCCTGGTCTGTAAATATCTTTTTTAGGTGTCTCTTAATTAATTTAATCTAATTATCATCCATCTTCATAGTTTCGATTAATTATAAAAGTAACATAAAAGCGAAGCAAAATAAGAACAAATAAAAATAATTGCAAAATGATTACAATGTCAGAACTACATTTGAAAAATAAAATGCGAACAGAAGATTCATTTTCAAACAGGTATTTGGGTAGAATTGTGTAGACAGACAGCATGCTCCCGAAAGTTGCCAATCCACGTGTAGCATTACCTTCGATACTGGGGTTGTGCTTTTTCAGGAAAGTTTGCTCGACGCTCTTCAAGCGTCTTATCAAGAATGCCTCGGTGTTTGCAGCATTACCAACTTATTTTCCGTCGGGAAAATCTTTTTTCTCCTATTTAATCTGCGGTTGGCTCTACAATACATCATATTAAACGAGATACAACAACTGAATTACGGCGAAGTAGGTTAGAAACCCTGCGTGCTCAAGAGCAGCTTCGATAAGGCACCTGAATTGTTTCGAGCTGAACCAGGAAATGGGCGATGTTTATTCCCCAAGACCATTCCGTAAAACTAATGCCACAAGAAGTTTTCTGTGTGGATTTGTGAGCATGAAATTGTAGGTTAATGATAGTGCTACAAGACGTCAAGTGGATTTATTTTTCTGTTTCGTCGTTATTTTAGATAGCTTTCCTACCTATATAGTTTGAATAACTAATTAATCATTTGATGAGCAGACAAACACGAAGAAGCCGATCCCGTGGCAAATTGGTTAGCGTAATAAACTGCAAAGTCTAATGTCGGATTAGAGCCTGGACTAGAAAATATGTATGGGTTGGGTCATTGTCTTTATACCACTTCCATCACCTATCACATCCTTTATCATCGCGATTAACCGAAAGTGGTAGACGCGAAATAAAAATAGAACCTTTGCATGGAAGTCCGAAAGAGAGGCAAGGGAGGGGGGGGGGGGTGCACGACCCACCTGGAAAATGAAAGTCAACCAAAAACTATATATATATCACACAATTCCATTTCAGCTGCAATAATATATGTTAATTATTGCATGAACATAACTAGCTAACTATCTAACTCTCTAGCCTTCTTAAACCCGAAGGTTCATGGCTGCAGCAACACAGGCCTTCCATCTGTCCCTATCTTGAGCAAGTTCTATATACTCTTTTCCATCCCTACCGATTTCCTTTAGGTCTATCTCAACGTTGTCCCTCCATCTTCGTCTTGGCCTTCCTAAAGTTCTCTTACCATCAGGTTTCCCAACAAGAATCCTGTAAACTCCTCTTTTTTCTCCCATTCGTGCCACATGGCCTGCCCACCTAAGTCTTCTTGATTTAATTATTCTAATTGTCTCCTCATCCCTTTTAGGTCCAAATATTTTCCTAAGGATCTTATTTTCAAATAAGATGAATATGATAACTTCAAATTAAAGCAATGTTTTTTGAGGAGACAACACTGTTATGCACCTTGTTTGCCCCCCCCCCCCGGAAAAACTACCTTGCTTGCCCCTCTTTGGAAAAAACTCAACAAAGTGCATTGTGAGGGAAATGCGTTTCAAGTTGTCAGGCACAGTTCGAGCTCCACAAAAACTTGGTAACAGTAGATCGGAATGTTTCATGCGTGATTTTCAAAGATTTTATGGAGTTTGCACTGTGCCTGGCAACTTGAAACGCATTTCCATCACAATGCACTTTGTTGAGTTCGCCCTTCGTATCCGCAATGCCTCATATTTTCAATTACTTTGAAGCATTTTGGACCATTTTTTATTTTTATAACTGCATTAATTGATAGAATGATCTTAAACATGAAACTAATTGTTTCTTCCAATGATTAACTGTTTTCTTTGCCTTTCATTACGCTAGGTCACTCAGCCGCTATCTTCGTTGTGAGCCTAGATTAAGTGTGATTGGAGCTTATCCTATATGCTTTCTTCATACAGCATGGCTGTCGGCTACATGTTTGACATCTTAACACAACTTCTTTCAAACATCGCTCATGAAATATATTTCACCTATCGTCCTACGGGAATCAGAGGGACGTAACTACAAAAATGATGTTTTCAGTTTAGTGAAAAAAAATCCTCTGAAGAGTATTTGGAGTAAATCGACATTTTCCACTTCTAATGCTTATCTGTAAGGCGGAGTCACGTTTAAGAGTCATATTCCTAAGAATACATTATTTCCTCTCCTATTAATTTGATAAATTAGAGTTAAGTCGCTCTGGTTCTCACACACGCTTTCAGCTCCTATTTTCCAAAATTTGTCACGTTAGGTATTACGCCAGATGTGTCATTTGGGTACGCTACTACAGTTTTATTATATGCCTGTGGAGATTCGAACAGTGTTCTCGGCTTGCGAGCCAGGTTATATCGGCGTTAGCGTCCAACGTTTGGAGCGCGTACATTCCTCTAAGCAGGATGCTCCAATGTATGCGCTCGAAACATTGGACGCTAACACCGATTTAAGCTGGCTCGCAAGCCGAGAACACTTCGTCAGGAAAGCTACACCTTTTTACCCATGAAAGTTATTGTCCGTGGCCTGCAAGCAAGGTTCTTGCAACAAACTGCCTCGAGAGAATTATGCGTAGGCTATGTGTGACTTTTCTGTTTCTCAGACCACGTGTGACTACCTACAAATTATGTGAAACAATAACATAAACAACTTCCCATCTGAGTATGAGAAACCACTTGCATTCTAGCCGGGTTCGATTCCTGGTGGAGGCACAGTGATTCGAATTCCACTTTAAACTGTAGGCCCACTCCCAATTAGCCTATCTGTGCATACAAGTGAACTTAAAACAAGACAAACTTTCATTCTAACCTCAGTCACTTATGGGAGCTGCTTAGAAGTAGTAGTGTTGACTGCCATGACTAAAATTTCTGGATCCAAGTTCACTTCGTCTCAACGATTTTATTTGTTGTCCCCTTTATGCACAGTAAGGCTAATCGGGACTGGACCTACAATTTAAAGTGGGATCCGAACCACTTGTGCCTCCACCGGGTATCGAACCCGGGACCCCTCTCTCGACGATTTGACTGAGTCTGCACTCCCTGCGCTGCACTCCGCTGTCTATGCAATGTAGTTTTAAAAGTTGTTAACTGAGGTATCCTAGTCACCAATTCCACCGCTGCCACCGGTTAGTCAAGGTGTGACTCATCATCAGCCAGGCTCGGACGAAACGCAACTCATTAAACCGTCGCGGACGAACTGTAGCATTTTTCTAGGAATTTCGCTTTCGGACGAAACGCTACTGAACCGTACAGCAGTCCCAGTGCCTGCTGCAAGTTGCACAGCTGCTTTCGGAGCTCTTGGTTTGGAAAGGGAGTGGGGATGAGGAAAGGGTCTTGATTTTTCATACTGAAGCTCGTTCATTTCGTTCTCCTATTTCTCTTGGTTGAATTTTCTGAGATACGGAATCTACCTCATTTTCCTTTTCATTACGTTTTATTGCGTCACCCACGGTACGCTTACATGTACTTAACATTTTCAATTTCCCTGTACCTGCACCCTTTGGTTAGATAAAAATAAATAACTGCAGTTCGTCAAATGTTGTATTTTTGTTTTTGTTACCCATTTTTCTCGTACTTCAGTCAATGGCAATGGAGCTACTGGTAACAGACGTAGTTAGGAAATAGCATGAATTGTTTCTTCCCCGCACTGTAGTTGACCGATAAAAGAACTATGTAAAGTCTCGTTTCTATTACCACAAATTTTACCGCGCAACATGACACGCGGCATGCGACGCTGCATGTGCCAAGCATTTGTTGAAATGGAAACTGTCTGCAACATGCCGCGGCGCAAGTGCCGGGGACAAAATTGCCCCAAACGATTAAGACGCACAACGTGCGCGGCGACAATGGAAACAGCCTGCAGCAAGTTCCTGGGGCACGGGCATGCGCACTAGAGTAGAAACAGACGACGCGACTGCAATCTGTGGTCCAACATAATTTAATAACAATGCAAAATCACTTGCAGTCATTCTTACAAAGTTTTCGTATCCACTTTGAAGACGTAAGTCTCTCATCAACGAGTTATATGCTCCTTCCGAATTTCTTTTCGCTAGAAAACTTCTAATCCACCATCTAGGTTGTTTTCGCCTTTTTTTTTTTTTTTTAGAAATTCATGATACGCGCCTGCCATAACCACAAAACCCGCCATAGCTTTATTGTTCATCTTTACCCAAGTTAAATCACCACCAAATTATTACAATACAAGAGAAGAAACACTGACTACTCTAAAGCACTGCACAACGCTACACTGCGATCCTGCACTCCAGTGTTGTTGCGGACGTATTTTGAAGAAGTAGTTTTGAATTGGAAGCAGTACGAGTACACTAAATGACGCGCAACATGCGCCGGCACATGTTGCACCTCATGGATCTGGAACTTGTCAGAATGGAAACGTAGCTTAACAGAAACAGAAGGCTTTCACGATTTGTCTGAATATTAAAGTGATCTCTTCTTTCACACCCAAACATAAATAACTATTTTCAGATTTGAAACCGTAACAGGGGTGTAAGAGGTGACCTTCCACGTAGTACACCCAATAGTCAAATTCATTCCACGTAGTACACCCTGGACTGCTCTTTGCAGACTAACGAGGCTCTGGCGACTGACCCTATAGCCAGTATAATTCTGTGTGTTTTGTTTTTTGTCATGTGTGCTGAGTGCCCCTTTAGATCCTCAGCTTTTAACCTAACTCAGAATATTTTAATATTTCAGTTATTCGATATTACAGTTACGTTATTTGTTATGGTAAGGGGCTGGACCCCGTATAACGTGGCGGTTGCAAAATAGCCTAAGTGCTGACGCACCCAAAATTAAAAAAGAAAAAATGTAACGGGGAATATAGCTTTAATAAATGCCTATAAATATTTCACTATCGTTTATATTTATGTACATGTTATTAATTTTAAAATATTGTGAAGAAATGCAACAAAATGCTACATCTTCGATTACTAATGTGAGCCACTGTACATGTTATGTTTATATTTCATGAACGATGCGACACCACAGGTCCCGAGTTCAGATCCCAGCCTGTGTATTGTTTTCATTATTTTCTTCGTGATGTCCTTTCATCAATTTTGTCATTGCATCACCCATCCTCGTCTTCGCGATTAGCCAAAAGTGGCAGAAAACCAAAGTTAAATATAACAAATCAAAATCAAACATTACTTTGCAAGACAAGAATGGATAGGTTATTTTGAAGCTGCTGTTATTAAAAGCAAATTGTATGTAGCTTTCCTAGACAGAAGTTTCAAACACAGAAACTGATTGATTGGATAAGGGCTGTGGATTCCTACTCGAGCAGAAAATATATATGTTTCAATTTATTACGTACAACAATAGCAGACTGATTTCCCGCTAAATCAAAGAAAACTTGCATTCACGGTTACAAATTGACGTGTTGAATGACCTTAACTACAGACTTCTCTCACTCCAATTCTGATTAATAGAACAGCACACCACAACGTGGGTCATTAAATATTTCCAACTTACTCTCGAGTTCCTCAACTAAAAATAAATCGACTGCGAGACAAAAACTCCTCTGCGATAACTATATACCACGTTATATGCAGAGTATATGTAAGTTGAAATTCCATCATAATAATTTGAATTCTTCAAGTAGTAGCTACAAATATAATTTTTCATGCATATTTTCTTAGCAAAATATGAAGTTTCTCACCTCACAAGGATAACATATATATAGTATTTCACAAGAGTTTTTAGTTCGAGCTAGTCGTAGGCCTAATATGAATATAAACGTCACTTCATTACTTAGTTTAAAAAAGTGCCAGGCAATCAAAATTCGAGGGTATGCCTGAAATTATTTGTAGTATCTCATGTATCAAGGGGGCTTTTTTAAGTAGTAATAGTAGAAACGTAATTATACTGCATGTTGCAACTGAAACCCTAGCCTCGAAGACCGAAGTCGTTGGGTGGTCCACTCATACACTCGGTACCAAACATTTCAAGTTCGAGTAGACACCTGGGCATGGCTGTTTTTTTTGTAAGCATCCCTTCATAGATTTAATATGATCATCATTCATCTTCATCGTCGCGATTATCTACAAGTGGCAGAAAAGAGATATAAAACAAGAATAATGTATAACAAACAAAAGAGGATAAAAGGATGAACTGAGTTAATGATAGGAAGTTTTATAACATTACTGTTTCTTGAAGAATCCTGTCCTTTGTTACGATTTTATTTCTCAGTCACACGTTGCTCAATGTTCACGTCGACTGTCGTCCTTACGTACTTGAAAATTACTTTCATGTCTGCCTATGCTCTTCTTTCAAACGTGGTAGGTGGGCGCTCTGTCTGTTTCTACACCAAAAAGTTTAATGAACCTCCTGTCCAAGAAGACAAGAATTACTGAAAGTAATTTTCAAAATTGTAAGCGGATGAGGGCCCTTGTAAATGATAAAATATACTGTCCTTTTATTCGATTAGTTTTGAGAATCACTTCCCATACAATTCTTGCCTTCTTGAGAGTCCAATGGCCCTGTCTAGCCACAAACCAGTTGCACAAACGCGGTTTCGTTTGTTTCGTACAACAATTCCATCTAACGTTTCGTTTCTACGTAGTTTCTACTTGCTAAAAGTGCCTTTCATATCGCCCCAGGGCGTTCTCTACTCGGCTGCTTCGTGACCGAAGGTCACGTGTACAAAGTTTGAGGATTCACATTTTCCGATTTTGCGTGGTGCTGCTGCTACGAGCGAACACAAGGGAAAAAACCTTGGACGAAAAGTCCCAGCGCAGCTTCCCTTCTACTCTTCAGCTCGGCCCATAAGGAAGAACGTTCAACTCTCCCCCTCCCCTCCACGCGGTAGTACAGTGCACAGGAGTCGCGGGTCTGCACAGGTTTCTTTCCTTGTGATTCAGTTCGCCTTATCAAGGTCGTACAGCAAGCAATTATTTTTCGTCTTCCGATAGGAAAAAGCTTGCCTCTCGCTTACGTGGATGAACGCGTAGCACAGATGATTCTTTGGTTGGTCCTTTATGTTTCGTCCTTCAGCAACTTAATCAAAGCACGAATCATTCTCATCGCCAAACACACTGTATTTTTTTAATTGATATAACACATGTAAACTGAAAAAGAGAGAGAGAGAGAGAGAGAGAGAGAGAGAGAGAGAAAGAGAAAGAGAGAGAGAGAGAGAGAGAGAGAGAGAGAGAGAGAGAGAGAGAGAGAGAGAGAGAAAGATATACATAAACGTTTTCTTACAACAAACGTTTGTTTTCCTATCGTATAAAGTGAACGCACATGTTAAAATTCATCTTGCATAGATAATCAAATTAGAACAAATCCACGTAAAGTGATTTAGTATGCAGAAAATAAATATATTTGTGATAAATACATAGTTAATCAGTAAATTCCAATAACCAGGACTTCTGTCACGCCGAATCTTGTTTACGGATGTTTTCAAACGTTTTGTTTTACAATTTCATTTTTTCACTGACATCCAAAACGAAAATACGTATTATAATTTAATGACTTTCAAAATGTCAAAATACTGTAATGTTACTATGCTGCCGATCACAATTATGAGGCTTCTTCGAACCAGGGTTTCGGAGCGGAGCGGATCAACGCTCCAGCTGTTGCCCACGCTCAGGAGCGAGGAGCGAGATTCTAAGAAATGGTTCGCTCCGCTCCGGAGCGGAGCAGCGAGAATCGAAAAATTTCTCGCTCCGCTCCGGAGCGAGGAGCGAAATTTTAGAAAATAGTTCACTCCGCTCCGGAGCGAGGAGCGAAATTTTAGAAAATGGTTCACTCCGCTCCGGAGCGGAGCGCTACCTTGACACGCTCCGCTCCGGATCGGAGCAGAGGAAGTTGGAAAATTTCTCGCTCCGCTCTGGAGCGAGGAGCGAAATTTTATAGAATGGTTCACTCCGCTCCGGAGCGGAGCGATACCGTGTGACGCTCCGCTCCGGAGCGAGATTATAAGAACTTGCCCACTCCGCTCCGGAGCGCTCCGAGGTTGGATAATACGAGTGTATACAGAAAACTAACGATCAAGGGTTCCGAGTACATTAGTAATTTTGTTTGTGGAATTTGTACGGCATTTGAACATCGCCTGTTATTGTTGTTATAAAACTGATTATTACTAAAGCTAACGCCACGGAAACAGTCCAGTCAAGATCACGTCACTCACCTACAGTGTTGCCAATAAGCAAGGAATAATCCTTACACAATACACCAGGGAAGGCACAATCAACCGCATACGTACAACGCGCAATGTGTCAACCGTGAAGCGTAGAAGAAGTGTGGAAAACCTGGAGAACCAGGGGTGTGTAGGAGGCAAGGGGAAGCTTTGATCTTCACTGGACTGTTTTCGTGAAGAGAGCGATATTATTATTATTATTATTATTATTATTATTATTATTACTATTATTATTATTACTATTTTCATTATCACTTTTACTACTCTACTACTACTTCTGGGGACAATATATTTCAATAGCAGGTGTGCCACCTGTGGTTTTATAAGTTGAGAGAATGGAACTCTCATTTCCTGCCACCAGGGATCGCGACTAAAACTCATTTCCGTTCGACTTCTGGTTCGGGCTAAGCACTTCGGCATATCGGTCCGACGTTACAGTCCACACCGTGGGAGAAGTGAGTTATTCCGGAATATTGGTTCGAGTAACATTGGTCAAACTACTGCAGAGAATCCATTTGACCTTTCGAACGCCAGGAGCACGCAGAGGAAAGACGAAACAACGTGTACAGAGGAAGATGACAGGCAGACAGGTGTTCATGCAAAACAAAACACTCGCTGGTGCATGATTGCCATATCTAACTTTCTTTGCGCTGGTTATGATGATACTTTGAATGTAGCGAAAGATAAAAGTTTAAAGTAATTGGGAATTCAGGTTGCTAATTTTCACTGTATGTTTGTTCCGGCATAACTCTCGAACGCCTGGAACGATTTCAACCAAACTTGGAACACGTATCACTTGCAATCTCGAAAGAAATACTGTGTAAGACATCTCTGGCACCCCTAGGGGTGAGGGTGGGAAGGGTTGACATGTAAAACGACCGATATTAGTGTGGAATCCATAGTTTTCGGGGTCGTTAAGATGAATAGTGACACTCCCAATGCCGTTCAACTCCAAAACACCCCTGGAAACCCTAGGGGTGGGGTGAGAAGGGGGCGACATGTAAAAATAATAAAAAACGACCGATATTAGTGTGGAATCAATAGTTTTCGGGGTCGCTAAGATTAATAATGACACTCTCAATGCCGTTCAATTCCAAGACACTCCTGGCACCCCTGGGGTGGGATGGGGGTGACATGTAAAACGAGCCCGACCCTGTGGCCGAGTGGTTAGCACATCGCGCTATGACGCCAGGGGTTCCGGGTTCGAATACCGGCTGGGCATGGATGTTTGTGAGTGGCCATTCATCAAGTTCATCATATCATCACTCATTCTCATCTTCGCAAATTAGCCAAAAGTGGCACAAGAAGCGAAGTAAAATAAAGCAAATCAATCAATTAATTAGTTAGTTCTACTATAGACCTTGAATGATTACCAAGGTTTCAGATGCATGGAACTAACGATTAAAGATTTTATTTGTCGTTGTTGTACATTGTTTGCAATAATTGTAGACAGCTTATAATTCCACTAACCCAGACTGTTTCGGAAGGATCCCTCCATCCGTGTTAAAAAATATTTTAAATGCCCATAAATCAAAGTTCACAGGCACACATACTATGCACATACTTTTAGAAGAGAACACATATTTTAAAACGTCTCTTTAAGAAAGTAACAATACGCGTAAGCCAGAGTCGGTGTAGCACACTTTTAATACGATTGGCAACGCTGCATCTCCCTCGAAAAGGCAACGATCTGTCTGCCAAGTACGTACAACAGCAGAAGTCATGACGCAATGCACCTGCCAAGGAGCGAGCAAGACACTACGCGCCAGTTTCCTCCACCTTTCCTCTTGAAAGGGGAACAAGAAGGCCAATCCGCTAGCCGGTAGCACTGACGTCAGTCACCTACACAAGAAGCGCAGAACACGAAAACAAACAGGGCTGTCGTGTGGGGGAGGTAGCATAAGCAAACGTACAATCCCGCAACACTGATTGCTTGAACGGGTTCATATCCAAATTAAGATAAGGATGAGATATGATGAAATTGAAGAAGGGTCAATCACAAAGAACTCCGATTCCCAGACTGGAGTCGTGAAGCGTTGAGATAACCATTGATGTGGGGGTAGGGCCCAACACATTCCCAATCTCGCTCGGCCATTTGGAGGTGATGTGATCAGCACCACGCTCCGGCCACCTCCCCCCCCCCCCGAGGGTTTCCCCTAGTTATCCATTTATTTGAGTCTGGGTTAGCCCAGGAGCCGCTATATGCTGGGACAAGGCCGGAATAATTTCGAAGTTAGATCATCCACCGCGGGATTCAAACCCTGGTCTCCAGCATTGCAGTCAGACGCCCTACCGACTAGACCAGCAGTTGCGGTTACACCATTCATATATAAAAATAACTATCTCACCGGATATGAGCTTGCACTTCAAATGCTCCGATTGCGGATCAGAGCACTATTGTATCTCGCCCCGCCCCGCTCCGGATCGGATCGTGCATGTAAAAATAAGTAACCACTCCGCTCCGGAGCGGAGTGCTGTAGTACCATGCTCCGCTCCGGAGCGGAGTGGTATTGCACCACTCTCGGCTCCGGATCGGAGCGTGGAAGCAGAAACATCCAACCACTCCGCTCCGGAGCGGAGTGCTGTCGTCCTACGCTCCGCTCCGGATCGGAGCGTGCACGTAAAAATTACTAACCACTCCGCTCCGGATCGGAGCGTGCAAGCAAAAATATCCAACCACTCCGCTCCGGAGCGGAGTGCTGTCGTCCCACGCTCCGCTCCGGAGCGAGGAGCGGAGTAGAACTGACGCTTCGAAATCGCTCCGGAGCGCTCCTTTAGTACGCTCCGCACTCCGCTCCGAAACCCTGCTTCGAACACGCCTTCGATAACGGTATTTGCTATTCGTAACGGATATGTGTATCACTTTTTCGAAACAGACTTTTGTGGAGGGAAAGAACTGTAACGTTACAAAAATAACGAGCACAATTATACGAGAGACCTATGTTATTCTCTCCGGAACACGGCATCGGACACGGTATTGCACATCGGAACGTCTGTATCATACCAGCTATCAATAACGTTGTTGCTTTGAAGCAAGGAGTGTAACGTTTTTACAGTCGTGGCCTCAATTAAGTTACTGGTTAATTGTAACGTTACTATCACTTTCCATACACACTAAAGTTACTAGTCAATACGTGACAAACTTGTTTCTTACCCTGTAACGTTACTGGTTGCCGGCAATGGATGTAACGTTAAAGCGTCACCTAACGACCTACTGCTTTACAGATCAGTTATGGTTCGGTACCGTTATGCACACCTGTAACGTAATGTTCATATACCTGAGGTAACGTTTCTGTTCACGAAAAAAGTTATTCTGTTTCTGGTTGTAACGTAACGGAAACCGTAATTGAAAATACCGTTCCATTTCGTTACGTTACGACTCCCTGTTTTCAAAGTTTGGGTTGTGCAACTTTTGAAACACTCTGTAGCATGCACAATTGCTAGTAGGTAGTTTCCTGGCGCCTGATTTTCAGAGCTGGCGTCTAGCTTTGAAGAAAACTTTTCGAGCACTGCTCATCCCACTCTATGCCATGTCCTGTTTCTCTCGTGTGCTTAAATATCGCATTTCTCTCTCTCTCTCTCTTAAGTCGTACATCATCCCTATGTTCTATCAACCTGTCTTTCAGCCTCTTTTTTGTTACTCCTATGTACACGCTCTGACATTCTTTACACTTTACTTCGTAGATAATCCTTTCCTCTTCCTCTTCTCTGTTTTTCTTTTTCTTGTTTGCATTCTTCGCTATTCTTAAGATGCTTCGCCCTCCCTTTTAATGACCGCTGATGAGTATTTATGTACAAACACCGGCAATAGAAATTGGACACCCCGAACATGAAATACTGGCTTCGTAATGTGTTTTGTGTGTTGCCTAATATTTTGGCGGTAGCAGAACTTGCTATTAAAAAGTTGCTAATGACTTTGGTTCATCGCCGTAGAGTTATGCAACACACGTTACGCATTGCAGGGAAGCCAGTATTTCAGGATCTAGGTGTCCCATTTGTATTGCAGGTGACTGTACATTTACCGTATTGGCCCGAACATAAGCCGCACATTTTATCCAAATTTCAGTTGTGAAAAATTGGGATCCGTCTTATATCCGCGACCTTCAAAAAATTAAGACATTTATCTCGCACAGGTATTTTTCCTGCATCACAAGATAGTTTTTAACACAATCTGGCAGTTATCTGGTTACTGGTGTAATTGAGCGGACGTTGTTGAGACCATGTATACATAGATCAGGAGCGAGCAGATATGCATTACAAGTATGGTTTAGCGGATGGTAACGCTGTAGACGCTCATGGTTTGTACTAGGAAAGGTTTTCACACCGAAGATGTGAATGACGGAAAGCATTTGTGAGTATCCATCTCCGCCTATAGGAATTTTGCACCTTGTGCTGCCGAGAGATGTAAACCACGATCTACGACTTCTGCGCACGAGGAGGAGATTATGGATATTGTGAATGCGACGTTTTTAGTGAAGAGGTAGACATCTCCTTTAGGATACTGTGAAGCACTCGGTGTCATATCACCTGTGGGTTTTAATGATTGATTTATGTGATTGATTTCATTGTTTAAATATGAGGAACACGTTCCTGAAGTTATGCCACTTATGTTTGGAACACCCTATTTATCGTTCATGAAGATAAAACAAACGCAATCAATCTGTCAGTCAAAACGTACAGTGTCACTATACTCTATTCCGGGAATCCTGGAGCAGGGTCGGGCAGCAAGATAGGAAGGAGATGGGCAGAGCGAAGCAGAACACGCTGATACAAACAGCTGGGAGATGTAGTCGCTTTCTCCCTCAAAGCAATCCTGTTCCCTCCCACGTGTTCATTGGTCGAGTCCTCTAAGAGTCACTTCTTGCGCAGAGACTTGTTTTCGTTCACTCGCTCCAGAGATTTCCGGGACAGAGTATAGAGTCTATAACAAGCTTGCTCGCTTGCGTTTGTCGAGATCAGTCGCTCCGACCTGTTGAAATGTACCAAAGTTATGGTAAAGAGTAAAAACAAAGATTTCTCTTTGACTGTCCCTCGTATATATTACATGCCATTTTGAAGCATGCAATAAAGGTTCTGCAAGTTTCTGTTCCTGCCAGTCTTGTTAATGAAGCTCTCGTCCACACGCATGTGGCAATGTTTGGACAATTAAAGGACTTAGGGTCACAAGGAAATTGTGTCGTGAACTTGTTTACACTTCCAGTTGAGTTGAGACACCCCTCCCCCCCACCTTTATGCCTAACAGAGGGCTCTCACTTCACGTACAAGCAATAGGTCACGCTTCCACACAAAGGAAGGTCATCACAGCTCTTGACAAAGTTAATCTTGAACGGTGACATAGGAAAGTGAGTCGTGTTACTGGAAGTCTTTGAAACCTGAACGGTATCTTGCATCCACTCCACAATATTTCTCTTGGTTCGACTGGGAGCAAAAGTACAAAATTGATCCAGTGGTGAAATAAATAAATTCACTGTTTCCTGCAGAAACTATTCACTTGATATTGCATTATTCGGACATTGAGTTCTACCGCCCCATCTTACCCAAGTGCGCATACGACTCCAGTGGCAAAAAATTCAGTACTCCGAGAAGGAAGAGAGGTGTAAATAAATTATACAGCCCATTGCCCCCAGTTTTCCTAGGAAAGAAAGGGCATTTCAAATAATAATAATAATAATAATAATGTCAGAGGTGAAGGGCTGTGCAAAAGAGGAGAAAGTTCTCCTTTTCTCTCTCTCTCTCTCTCTCTCTCTCTCTGAGGAAAGAGAAGCAAATGAAAAGAAAGGAAACGGATGGAGAGAATCTGAGGTAGAAGGGAAAGAAAGGAAGGAGAGAGAGAGAGGCGGGGGGAGGGAGAGAGAAAGCAATGGTAAGAGAGAAAGATGATTTGATTGGATTTCCTTTATTTTACTTCGCTTTTTGTGCCACTTTTGGCTAATTTGCGAAGATGGGGATGAATGATGACATGATGAAATTGATGAACGGACACTCAAAACATCCATGCCCAGGCCAGGATTCGAACCCGGGACCCCTGGCATCGCAGCGCGATGTGCTAACCACTCCGCCACGGGGGCCGTGTTCATCCACTAGAAATAGAGTTTACGAATGCTGAAGCATAAGACAGAAGATGGTTCGAATTATTATTATTATTATTATTATTATTATTATTATTTATTATTATTATTAATTAACTTCTCTCTCAAAGACCATACTTCCTATCTTAAAATTTATATCATTTTTTTTCTTTGGTTGCATTAGTGTAATTTTTATTCTGCCGTCGAACAACGTCAATAACACAAAAGAGACTAGCAGTGAATTTTTATATTTAACTATCTAAGTATTTATACACCACAAAATACAGTATTAATATTTATTAAAGGCCCAGACACCTGACGTCTGTGGTTTACAAACGATTCCGGAATACACAGATTAGTCAGCTTCCGGTGTGAATTTGTTGAGATATTAGACCAAACTTAGTGGTTACTTCACTGAGTACTTACGTCTTCGATGTAACTACTTAGGTATTCAATTCACTTGGCCATAACCACGCTGAAAAACACTAACGGTGAATACTTAAGGGGAGTTGGGAGGAAAACACAAATCTTACTGACACCGAGTTCGACGTCTTCAATCTTCTAATCCTCCTGTCGTTGGTTCATAACAAACATGTAGCCTCTCTTCTTTAGTAACCTTTTCTCAGGTTCTGGTAGAGATACTGCACAGACCGATAGTTCACTCACAGTTTATTCTATAGACACTATTTCTCTTTCCGGCTGAGATCATGACCGTTAGTTCTCTTACAGTTTGTTCTTTAGACACTATCTCTCTTTCCGGCAGAGATCATGGCCAATAGTTCACTTACAGTATGTTCTTTGGCCCGCGAAACCAATAACCAACGTAACACGGATCCTAACCGTATCAATGCTTGACTCGGACTGTCTTCTCTGCAACGCACATCAACCGTTCCCCAGAAAAGGCGTTAACTTCTCTTGCCGCCCTTTTTTCGCCAGCGAGGGCGGGTCAACTTTTATAAGGGGTGCGTCAAGATCGATTACAAATTCTTGGTCACGTTATTGACATAATAAAATACTACTTATTACTTACAGCTTCCCGTTTAGAATTTGAAGTACAAATGTTTGTTTTGGACGAAATAGAACACTCACTTCAGCCATGCGTTCTTCCCACGCAAATGGAAGATGTTCCGAAAAGCTCCGAAAGTAACAGGAAAATGATACCAATCCGGTTGTAAAAAATATTGTTCACGGGAGAGTAAAATAACTGACTTGAAGCTTAAACTAAGCTCGACTTTACGTTTTTGCTATTTGCAAGATTCGGAAGAGAGTTTCATTGCATTCTCCAGATCCAAGTTTTGTCCAAAAACCGTTAGTTTATGGAATTTGTTTGTACGGAAACTCACGATAAATATCGTGTAAATTATTTGATAGTTGTCAACACTGGCGTTGTAATTTGAGATGAGTGAGACGGAGCACAGCCAGCTGTTCTGCAAATTCCAATGCTCCCCAATGCCGCGGCCACAGTGTTTGTCTTAACCCTTGAATGTCAACATTATTGACACGTTTTGCAAATCGTGAAACTTAAAGGAATGCTTTAAAGTTTGTAAACATGAGATTTGGAACAGTTATAATAATTTATTTCAATAATTCTGTGTTTATATTATAGTAAAGCACATATTCATTTCGAGTTCCTGTTAACATTTCTATTCTTTCTGCTAGCAGTGTCTGCTTTCTGCTTGGCTCGTCTATTTTCGGGAAGCCGAAAAGCAGAGTCTTACTTGGCGGGTTCGCAAACGTACGTACCTTCACAAGGATTTCACCCTTAGCCATATAACTCTCCGGGGAGCGTTGGTTTACCATGTGGCGTGGCCGCAAGCAGAGAATGTGGTGATTGCCGATGGGCTGCTGAGGAAGTTTGCGGCCGCAAAATTTCGCGAAATCGAGCGCGGTAGAAACTAAATAAGGCAAACAACATTAAATACATTAAATAATATTTTAATTGTCCAAGCACTGCTTGCATGGCTTGTACTATATCTTCGCCACTGGTGACTCGACGAGTCCAGTGGCCAAATAGGGGTGGAGCGCAGAAGAGAAACAGATTCCGTACTCCTGCTGAAACAATATTGAAACTTCACATGTACCCACACAGAAACGGCGCTGGCAGTGTTTAGAAGTAATAGTTACTTTTTTTTTTCAGAAAATCTAACTCTAACTACCTACGTTTAAAAGTAAGTAACTGTAACAGACTTACTTGTTTGCAATAGAATAGCGTTGTCAACAGTTACTTTACGACAGTTAAACTGTTAACTTGACAATTTGTAACGTAGGAGAGAGCTAAATTTAGCACCTCTGTTTCCAACTATGCGTCTTCTGTGGATGCGAAGGTGAAAGGACATTCGTGAAATCGTCTAAGGCAAGGACGCTGGGCGTCGTTGCAGGCAGAATTTGGAACATCCACGCTTTATTACAATTCGTCAGTGTTTTGGGTGTACTGCTGCATTAATTTAGAACGTGGTATATCTTAATGACCAAAACGTCATTAAGAAAAGTTGTTAGCAACTATGCGCTATGAAAGTTGTGTATGCTTGTACAGAAACATCCTGTATATGGACACAAAAACATTGAATTTAGTAGCAGCTGCAAACGGATTGCAACTATTCTTCGTAAGAATCCGATAGAGTGAGATGGATGGAGTGTGAGATGAAGATTTTCGAAAGAATATAAGGAACGCACGATCATTGCTTCATCTGTAAGCCAAGTGCCGTTTGCCTCTATTGTTATTTATCGCATGTTGACGCTGAGATGGCAATTTCGAGTACGGAAACATCTCCCGATGTGTGCGGTGTGGAGAACATCCGACGGTGAAAGGTTCCACGCGTGATCCGGAGTACAAATTCCCCCTGAGAAGATATTTGTATGCATTTGCTTCTGTCGTAACGGAACGAATGGTGGGAAAAGGATCTGTTGAGGCGAACAAAGCGATATCCGTGTCGTAAGGATGACTGTCCAGGGACCACATAGGTGAGTGACCACCTTCCAATCAACTCTGTGACCTCTCGATTGTCCTCGATAGCCAAGCAAGTTAATCGAAGCCTCCTATTTTATTCCGAGCTATGCTCCTCGTGACTCCGAAACCTTTAATACCCGAGTCACGTCTCAATATATATATATATAAAGAAAATGCCGCATTGCAAAAGAAGCATGGATTCATTAAAAAAATCAATCTACTCGAAATGCTGCTGGTTTGTCGGCAAATCGGAGGCTATGAATTTATAAGCATGATTTCCGTTGGATGGATCACATACGGAGACGTAGTTGTAGGTCTGGTTTACAAAGCTTGCTTTAAGTCCAGTTTTTGCACAGATAAGTTAATCGGGACCTGGACGTGCAAATTATTTTTTATTATTATTATTAGAGTTCACTTTATGCACAGAAAGGCTAATCGGGACTGGAACTACAGTTTAAGGTGGGATCCGAACCCCCGTGTCATGTGTGTCCACCGGGTATCGAACCCGGGACCCCTTCATTACAAGGCGACGTCGTTACCACTACGCCTTCGAGTAGGTTTACCCTGTTTTGATACACGTCAGGAAGTGGGGGACTAGCAGGTAACGTTAGGAACACATTCTTTTCATATTATACGCGACCAAGAAGAGATGCCCCGTTGGCCGAGTGGATTCGCCACGGTTCCAGGTTCGAGTCCTGACGTGAAAATATTTGTGAGTCTCCTTTCATCATTCATCTTCATCGTCCTGTTAGCCAAAAGAGGGAGAAAGGTGACGTAAAGCAAGAAAATAAATACGAAATGCAGCTAAATTTTATTTAGTAACACAAATTCTACTTCTCAGCAGAGCTGTGGGCAAACACCGAACCGATCATTGTGGAAGAGTGGTTGTAGTACCGCCTTGCTAACCTGTGTTTTCTCACTTGTGCGTCCCCCCCATTATAAACCATCTAATTCAGACGTGGTAACTCGCTATAATTGTGGAAGAGCTCTCTTCTATGAACGTGTTGCCTGCAGAGAGAGCATAGATACTGGAACGTTGTAAGAAGAGCGGAAAGGAGGGAGTGATCGAAGCAGAAGGTTTCGACTGTCGCGTTTCTGCAGTGCGTGGGACACAGGAACTCTCGTTGTGGTCTCCACAAGTGCAAGAAAGTTGCTCAAGTCTGGCCTAATCATTGGAGCTCATTCGTTCGGGCAGAGGACTCTTGGACTCTTATATCGCCAAGCGAAGATGTTATAAACAGAAATCGACTTCCGGAATTATGGTAAGACTTGTCCGCTACATTTATTCTCGGCACTCTTTGTGTAACAATATCCATCCTCGCTGAAAAATGACGTTGCAATGTCTTTTGATCTGGTCTTTCATCTGAAGCACACGCAGCCCTCAATCTTCGGAAACGACGTGTCCAATAGCTGTCCTACTTCAGTATTATCGGGTTTACGCAGCCGACGCATGATGAAAAAGAGCCACAGTAGCTTCGCACGAAAAAGGGATCTCTTCTGACGCATGGATATAAGCCAGATTATTCACGGTAACATAATATCCTACGAAAGGATGCGTTCGATGACTTATTTTGTGACGGAGGAAGAAGGTACTTACCGTACAGTGACATTGGATCTGCCTTCGGCGGAACTTTCACATTGACGTGCTCGGCCATTCTGGACTTAACAACGTCCTAGTGCTGTGGTGGTTACATTGCATCAGGAATATCGTCAGCGTACTGGTAGTTTGAACTATCTTCTCTCTTCTCTCCCTTGTACCGAAATAGCCAACAGATTGTTACATTTGAAACACACGGCTCGAAATGAACCGGAGTAGACCGGAACGGCTTTCAGGTTCGTGAAAATCTGGAACCTTCCTGTTTCGTCTCGTCAAGAAATAGCAACGGACGTTCCGGTTCGTTTATTATTATTATTAGACATTTTCCTTGACCAAACTGTAAATTCACTTTAATAGTGCATATTTTAGCATTCACATAAGCTTCCCCTGTATGTGGAGGCGTTGAACTTAGCAAAATATGATGGCATCTATATTGCTTTCATATTTTTGTTCATTGTGGATCTCGTTGTTATATTTTTATTTGTTAATTATTATTATTTGTCGTGTAATTATATGTGTATTATGCAGTACGTAATTTTACTAGTAGGTGATCTCGTCGTTCTAATAATCATACAAAAAGAGACAACACCATGTTAACGAAAGTAAAGCATTTTATGAAAAATTCTATTTAGAGCCCTGTTGAAAAGAGTATTGGAGGGAGAGATTTGTATTTTTTATGCATATTTTTAATGAAGAAAAATTGCAGTTAGTGTTTTGCGATTCCCCTGTCTCCCGACTGTGATATCCTTGATTGATATGTCTCTAATGGTAAGCCAAGTCAACAAACATTTTAATGTCCACTGTTGTCACCCAAACAATGCAAGAGGTCAAGTGTCAAGAGGGAATGGCAGATATATTTCTGTCGAATTCGGCCGAAAGAAATGATTTGGTTCCGTTCAATGAGAAGCTGTACGTCAGAGTATATCGGCTCCAATGCGTCCGCCGATATGTATTTCAATTGTGTCGTTTGTTCTGCCGTGTGTGCCAGTGTAAAAGTTGGGCCTAAACCGAATCCACTGATTGATTGGAACTCATTGATTTACAAAGGAGAGTCAATTAATTTGTTATTGTTTCTTACCTAGTAAATTTCTGTATGTATGGTTACATATTTTTTTTCTGCATTTTAACACAGATCTATTACTTATCTGCATATATTTCAACTTTCAGTTATAACTTGACAAGTTTAAAAACAAGACGCTGCAAATAGCTGTTGCGCATTTCACACCACATTTCCCCACTCCATTTTGGAGCGACGTTTGTTCGCAGTGTTGCAACCTGGAGGGAGCAAATGGTCTAAGGATTTTCAACGAAATTTGTATTCGCTTTTTCCTGGGCTGTTTTCTACCTGTCGGAGTGCAGAAATTCAGCTCACCTTTCGCCAACGACTCTTTTCCATCTTTTAAAACTTGGCCTCCCCGATGGCGCACTGGTAGCGTCGTCGCCTTGTAATCAAGGGGTCCCGGGTTCAATTCCCGGTGGAGGAACATAGTAATTCGAATCCCACTTTAAACTGTAGGTCCAGTCCCGATTAGCCTTACTATGCATAAAGCGGACTTAAAACAACATATCAATCCAATCCAATTATTTTAAAACTTGAGAAACCATCCATTTAAATACTCCCGTGAACTCGACAACATTATACTTAAGTTTATGTAACTCCTTCTGATTTCGCAAATATGTTGCAACGTTGTAAACAATTTCTCTGGCCTGTCCTCTAAGGGGCTTTCCAGAGCAGATTGTGGATTTCGTTGGACCCGGCATGATTTGAATTTTTGCATTTCAGAAATATGCAGCCAAGAGTAAAGAGCAAGAACATTTCAATGCTTGAAAAAAGAACACATGCAAGCATGTTATCAGATTGCCTTCTCGTAGCGATTGTTGTACGATAAACAAATAAACCCCCACCCCACTCGGCTTTTTTTTTAAAAAAAAAACAGGCCACTGCCCGATGTCGTATTCAGAAAATGAAATCATTCGCTCAGTAGTTTCTCTTCGTTATAAACCTTAACGCGCGTGTGTAATACTACAGTTTATGATCCGCGCACCGCACGCATTTTCAAAGACCGGATTAAATCAAATGAACCACTGATAAACTGATATGAGCCGGCACCGACAATCTACACAGTAAAAATAGTTTGTCATATTTGTTTTAGCTTAATTTTGCTGAGTTGGCACCACTCGTACTCTCAAGGCCAGACTAGTACGTAGAAGAGTGGTGGGGAGGATGACGTAATAGGAAGTGCTCCGCAGCGATCTGCGCATATCGGGATTTAACTTGTCAGGCTATAGTACCCGTATACCTTAAGAAGAGTAAGTCACTTATGAGCCACCGGGAAGGCCTTTCCACCCATCTGCCTGCAAACTGAGACCATTGTCGAACTTTCTCCTGCATTAGTAAACTTGCTGGTGTAGTTACCATACACAGAGATATTGAATTTCATTTGCCATAAGTTTCTGTAAGTTTTAAGCTGACAGAGGGCAAGGAACCACTCATCTTCACTGATGAAAGTGTGTAGAGGAGTCGCCATCTTAAAAATAACAAAAATGTCGTTTTGAAGCTCACCTGATGCGCAGCCTTGAGGTCGTTATGTAAATGACAGTTGATACCTCATCTAAATTTAAGCTTTAGACAGTTCGCCCTACAATTTTTATTGGAGGGGTCCCGGGCTCGAATCCCGGCCTGGGCGTGGCTGTTTGTGAGTGTCCATTCATCAATTTCATCATGTCATCACTCATCTCCATCTTCGCAAATTAGCCAAAAGTGGCACAAAAAGCGAAGTAAAATAAAGCAAATCAAAATCAATTGGTATTGGACTTTTAAGGTTTTCATTTGACTTTTGCAATAGTTTATTTTATGTCACTTTTGGTTAAACGCGACGAATGAATTGTGCTACGGTGAGAATTACAGAATCTGGCAGCCATTAATATAAGAAAAAAACGTATAAATTTACTTTTAAAGTTGTCACGGTAATTATTTTGCGAAAACTGGATAAGTGCGAAAATTGGCTGTTTTGGACGGTCATTTCTGCAGGCTAAACATAGCGGTTGTTCTCCTTTAAATGTAAAACCCTGAATTCAAGGAACAGTCTTGAAGACCCATATTTACTTGCATGGATTCAGCCCAGCAGTTCTAATTATTTAAATCATGAGTTTAAGGTTTCCGCCCCATTCAGTAAGGACATTAAAGCTGTCTTCGTTCTCCTTTTTCTTTCCTTCCCCCCCACCCCCCTCTCTCCCCCTCTATATTTCTATCTCTGAATGTATATTTTTCTCTCCACTTCGCTCGCTCTACTGGTTTCTCTCTGGATATTCAGTAAGCCTTAAGGTCCTCGCTAAAACAAGCAAAAACGTATCCACTCGATCTCCATTTGATAAATGTCCCGCAGCTGATCTTTTTCCTGGCAAGCTTCAGAATCCTACAGTTTGGAATATTGACTAATTTTACTTCTATAACCATTTATGCAAGGCTACCAGACGTTCAGATTTAGACGGGACAGTTCAATATTTTTAATCCATGTCCGAACTTTTAGCGAACTGCAGTCGTGACGTGAAAATGCCCCCCCCCCCCCCTCTGCCCACATTTTGGTTAAAATATTTTTTGTAATATATTATTTTCTAAACATAGAATTATCATAGCTGTGATGTTGGCTTAAGAAAATTAAAAGAAATTTGAAAACATTGTTAATTTGTGGAACACAGTATTCGACTACTTCTTCTTTGAGCCTCCCCGATGGCGCAGTGGTAGCGTCGTCGCCTTCTAATCAAGGGGTCCCGGGTTCGGAGCGATTTTACAATACCGGGAATTTCTCCGTTTTGTTTGAAATTCGGCATACTCACTAAATTAGGGCTCCTAATCACGAACCTGAAGTTAAAATTTGGCGCTCACGTGTCAAACTTGCAAAATAAGAGGGTCAGTCATCGCAACCGACAATGCACAATTGCTCATTATTTATCGCAAGATTTTCCGTTTCGAATACTTAAAGAACGAAATATATATATTCCTGATATTACTACGACCCTAAAATTTAACTATGTTTCCTAACCTAACGTAGCCTAACCTAACTACGCGCCAATGGTTCGTGGGGCTAGCGCCAATGGTCCGTGGGGCTAGCCATAATTCTGGAATTTCTATACGTGAGCGCCAAATTTTAAGTGCAGATTCGTGATTAGGAGACCCAAATTAGTAAGTATCCGAAATTTCAAACAAATTGGAGAAATTCCCTGTATTGTTAAATTATACCCCGGGTTCGATACCCGGTGGAGGCACAAGTGGTTCGGATCCCACTTTTAAACTGTAGATCCAGTCCCGATTAGCCTTACTGTGCATAAAGTGGACTTAAAACAACAAATCAATCAATCAATCGACTCCTTCTCAGAATTGAATTTAAAAAAAGCACCAAATTGCGCGCCATGTGAGATGACAGCCTGTAAGCGACTGTTTTCTGATTGTTGGGTCGGGGGGGGGGGGGGTTGTTTGTGTATGTGTGCGTGTGGAGGGGAGAGGTTATTGTAAGTTGAATTTTTTCCGTTACTTTGGAGCAAAATATTGCAACTCAACAATTGTACGTTTAGCACTAGTTGAAATACTACCATACCATTGGTGGTCACATCTAATACTCCAACATAATTTCGCAAATTGGTGGAGTAAGTAGCACATGCCATGAGGTCCCGGTTTCAAATCCCGGCTTGGACATGGGTGTTCTTGGTGAGTGTTTTAATCAGTTACATCATATCATCAATAATTGTCGCAATTAGCCAAAAGTGGCGGAAAAGCGATGTAAAATAACCTAATTCAATCAAATCAACAGCATTTCAGATTTTCTCTTTATTCCCCCTCAAAAAAATCCTGCATACAGGCCTGTACAGTGTGTATCAAACAGACTTTCAAACTTGCTGCTTTTCACATACATACTGCATAACTATGTGATTTCACAGGGTGTTTCACTCTCTCTCGGCCCCTGATTTTCGCTTATAAAAATCAAACTGTTGGTCATAATGTATTGACATTTGTTACGGACATACTTTGGCGTATGAAAAGCATGGTGACGTCTTTGTAAATGGCGCAATAGTGTATCTCGTCCTTGCGTGAGCATGCGTGTGAGTCTGTGCGATTCTGCCGTTAAATGCCAATCGTACGGACGTATGTTATCAGTCTGAGTTCTTGGCCAGTTGAGTGACGAGGAACTCCGTAATGGCTATTGTCAGCAGAACGGTCCCACTTGCCACACTTCCAACGCAAGAAAGTGTGCCCTTCTTTGAAGATCGTGTCAAAGGAGCACCCAGATCACCTGACCTTACCCCATTGGATTTCTTCCTGTGGGGCATGCTGAATGGAAGGGCCTATCGCAACAAGCCAAGGACTATAATTGAACTGCACAACAGCATTCGACGGGAAATTGACGCTGTGACTTCTAATGTGTTGGTGGCTACCTTCTGTAACATGGAGAGGCATGTGCAGACATTCATTGGTGCTTATGGCGACCACTTCGAACACTCGCTGTGATGTCACCATGCTTTCTAATACACCAAGGTATGTCCGTAGCAAATTTCATTACATGACCAATAGTTTGATTTTTATAAGCAAATGCAATGAACTCTAACACGTTTCATTTTTTCTCCAGGCACAAGTGGACATCAACTTTTCTCTTCACAACAGCTCCCGGGTATGTGGAACCATCGCCTAGGGAAATCCACAGAAAGTGACACTACTCCATGTAAGTAACAAAATGAATCAATATGAAAGTTTTTATTGTATTAAAATGTATTAAGGCTTAAATCTTCACCAGCGAAAACCGTCGTATGAACCAGAGGAACGTAACTCCCAAAATGCGATTTTCAGTTTTGTCTAAATAAACTCTTCTATTTGGATTCAGATCGACGTATCTCCGCTTCTAATTCTTAGCAGTAATGTGAAGTCACGTATCTCCAATGTACTAACTCTTTTTGAGACAGACATATTCCTAACAATACATGGTTTCCTCTCCTCCCACACGACGAACCTATAATGTTAGCATATGTAGTCTGTGCTTCATAGACATATGAAGACCAATTTTGCTAATTTTTGAAGTGCCACACTCTTAACACTTTTTTACTAGTTTTTCGTGCACCCAATTAAGCCATCATCTTCAAGTTGTTTTTTTTAATCCAGACCCTGTGGCCGAGTGTTAAGCATATCGCGCTGTGACGCCAAGGGTCCCGGGTTCGAATCCCGCTCGGACTTCGTTGTTTGTGAATGTCCATTCATCAATTTCATCACTCATCCCCATCTTCGCAAATTAGCCAAGAGGCACAAAACGCGAAGTAAAATAAACTAAATCAATCAATCAATTTTGTTTTTTCATTTTTTGGTAGACACCACTAAGTACTTCGTAATTGTATGAAATCGGTGCATTATGAATATTTTAATATGATTCCATGTCTAGAACCTTACATTTTATGTGTGACGATGGAATGCCTACACAGTTAAATGGAGGACCACTTCCTAATTGCCTCCATATGACTTACAGAACAGAAAACACAACACTTCGCAAACTTCACTACACAAAACTCTTTCTGTTGCAGCAATGTCATGACACTGTCAAGTGATGGAACAATTGTAGCACTTTTGTAAATAAACTTACGCCATGTGCCGTTTTGTTTCATGTGTGATACCTGTGAGTGAACTTGAAGTGAATCATTCTCATATTATTCGCATCAATCATAATAGCAAAAAACAACACTGCGATAATGTTTTAATTAAAATTCACTCCAGTTCACTCGCTAGACACACAAAGACTCAAAACTGTTCAGTGATCTCTGTTTCATCTCATCACGTTGCTGACAACTCTGCTTTTTCGAGCATTTTCGTTAGGCAGACATATACAGGCGGCTCATACTTTTGATCCAACGAGTTAGAATGTGACGTCGCCGATGACGCATTTTTAAATCAGGAGTCAACATGGCTGCCAATCCTGTTTCATGTTGTCTGTGATACAATGGATATGTAAAGGAGTAAAAAACTCTAAGTTAACGTAACATAACAAGAATATAGTACCGGGTGTCCGAGAAGTCTTTGTATGAAAACAAAAATTAACTGTATCCGTTATATGCAACATAGACATGAAAAAATTGTACCAAAATGTTCGGAAACTATTCAAGTTTTATTGGCAATAGGAAAGAAATCAATAAATCTCCACGTGAGCACCCTTGGTAGAACGGAGTACATCTAGTCGAAATTCAACTTCTCGCCATGCATTAGCCAACATCACAGGAGGGATTGATATGATGACTTGGGTTATCCGTTGTCGCAGAGTTGCAAGATCGGATACAGGAGTTCTGTAGACATTGTCTTTCACATAACCCCATAGAAAAAAATCTAAAGGGGTTATGTCTGGAGATCGTGCAGGAGTAGTACAGGTGGCCCGGTTCTAAATCCTCATTTGGGGCTCGAATCATCATGTGGGGCTCGCAGTGGTGCCAACTCACCCCCCGAAAATTTCACCAACTGATATTTTGAAGCCTTTCACGGTGTATGTTAACCTCACAAGCAGTGTTGCTAACTCGGCGTAGCCTTTTATGGTGTATGTTAACCTCACCAGCAGTATTTCCAACTCGGCGTAGCCTTTCACGGTGTATAATTTTTTTAGCTTTTTTTTTGTGTGTGAGTGTACATGTGTTTGGGCGAGGCGTAGCCTTTTATGGTGTATGTTAACCTCACCAGCAGTATTTCCAACTCGGCGTAGCCTTTTATGGTGTATGTTAACCTCACAAGCAGTGTTGCCAACTCGGCGTAGCCTTTTATGGTGTATGTTAACCTCACAAGCAGTGTTTCCAACTCGGCGTAGCCTTTCACGGTGTATGTTAACCTCACCAGCAGTGTTGCCAACTCGGCGTAGCCTTTCACGGTGTATGTTAACCTCACCAGCAGTATTTCCAACTCGGCGTAGCCTTCTTTGAGGCTTGGGTTTTTTTGCCAATTTATTTAAAGAAAATTCTACTATATAATTTTTTACTGGCTAAGCTAACCTACAAATAGGAATTGGCAGCACTGACGAGGCTCGAATTATTATTTGACGCTTGAAACAAATCGCTAAATATAAAATAAAATAACAATGCCTATGAACCTGTTTGGCTTCAGGAAGCAGGCTATGGAGGCATTCGCCCAAAGTGCACCGTCGCCACCTGCGAGCTTGGACCTGTTACCCTCCCTATTATCTAAACTCAACGGTTTGTTGATTATACACTTGAATAGCATCCTGACCCAGTACGACGAGGATGTGGGCAAAACTTTCTACATATTCAACAACAACTTGAATTATTACCAATTCCCCATCTCCGGCAAACTGCAGTTTGACATGAATCCCGAGAATAAAGGAGAGGCCAAAATTTCCTCCGGCAAGAACATCTATCGCATCAAACACGATAGGATGAACAGTACCACCACGTACGATGTATCTGCTGGCGATCGCCTGTACATAGAGCTCTTGGACGACTACGACAAACTCATCCCTTTTTTCATAGAAATGAAAATTAGCTATCCTATAATAAATAACAATAATGCCTAACGATATTTTTGGCCATACGAAACGCGACGACCATGGCGACGAGCTTCTCATGCTCGACGTCAGGGTCAAGAAGTTGCGAAGCGATCTGCAGGCCCTCCAGTCCACGCTCAACTCCAGCCTCCAGTCCGAGATAGCTAGCTTGCAGTCTCAGTGCTTGGACCCTGTACTCAAGATTGATGCAGAGCTAAAATCGCTGCTGCAAAAATACACCGACCTTGCGTCGATAGACAATCTCGACAAGCTGGCACTGAGTGTGGGCAATCTGCAGAACGAACTTCTGAAGCTGCAACAAACGCAAACCTCAGACGTTGAACAGCTGAAACAACGCTTGCAGGACCAAACAAGCAACATCCAGACCGAACTGCAAACTATCATCCAGAGCATTAAAACACAAGACGACTACGATCGCGTGAACGCTAGTATTGCTAAATTGCGCGAACAGTTTCAATCTTTCAAAATCCCTACGTTGGAAAGCATCAAGGCTGAGCTACAAACGGACGCTTTGCATGCGGCCATCAACGAAGTAAAAACTAAACTCCAAACACTGGAGGATTTTATCAACAATCTACCGTCGTCTAGCGAACTGAACGCCATTGCCCGTAGCGTGGCCAACATCAAAGTCCAACTTGAGACCTACGAGGATTTCGGGAAGCTGCAAGGCACCATAACCCATATTGAGGATGCACTTGCTGTCATTAGAAATGATCTGGCGAACGTTCACGATGAGCTGGAAACCAAACTGCCGGGCATCAGGGATACACTGGCCAACGTTCAACAGCAAATCGCCAAACTGGAAAATCTGAATGCAGAATCCGAGTTGTCTCATTTCCATCACTTGATCGACGACATACAGACTAAGTTGGAAACCCTGCAACAATCTACTCCCACCCAGGATGACATAACACAACTGCAAGAAGGCATACGTGCTGCTGCCGATGCCTCCGAGTTGGACGCGGTGAAAAAAGCTTTGGAATCGCTCCAAAACACGGTGGCCACCCTGCCTACCTCTCAGGAATTGAAAAGCGTGAAGAGAACTCTCAACCGAATACTCAAATCCGACGACATCAAAAACATCCAATCCGAAATTGAATCGATACGGGGGTCTGTCGCGACTTTACCTACCAACCAGAACATCACCGAGCTGCATGAATTGTTTGCGGAAATTAGAACCCAGGTCCACGACCTTGTAATACAGAGCTCCAAGTTGACGCTTGTAGAAAGCCTGCAGCAGATTATTGCCAGCGTGAAAGAGCAAATTGGGAGTATCGAGGCAAGTCAGGAATCGACTATAGCTAATTTCAGCACCCAACTACATGACTTAAATGAAAAATTCAAGAGCCTTATTGTCGATGTAAAGATCAAACCAAACTACGACACTGTTGTTCACGCTATCGAGGAACACCTGGAATCGGTGAATGGCAGATTGGAGGATATAGAGACCGAGGTTCGAACCAACGTAAACACTTTAAATGCCAGCATCGACAATCTCAAGTCTACGATTGTCATCGAACTGTACAGCATACCAAACAGAGAGTTCTCCTCCCCTTTCAATCCAGGTTACAAACTCTACATGTTGACTCCTGCAAAAGCTTATCATCAATTTTTCCTCGCTGGCACACTTCAGTTCGTCAAGGTTTCCTACTGGTCTTTGCCTCACGCAACCCACTACCCAATCATGACCGTGACGAACATTGGCGATGAGCCTAAAATAAGAGGAGTTGAGCTGGTCGATTTCACACACCCCGAAAGTCGCGAGACTGCCTATGCCGAAGATGCCACTCAAATTATCGACATAGAAATAGGTGACAAGCTGTATATAGAAAACCCAGCATTGTCTGCAGCCAGAAATCCCATCCAGGCTATATTCTTATTTTCGCGCCATGTCTAGGCAGGGTATCGTGAACGAGCTGCATAAACCTGCACGACGAAACTACAAACGACTGGCGGTGGTGACCAAAGGCGTGGATGACCTTTGGCAGGCTGACCTTGTGGAAATGAGTAGCGGCAACCTGAAAAATTTACATAAAATCAACAAAGGATACAAGTATCTTCTTACTGTTATAGATACATTTTCAAAATTTGCGTGGGCTTTGCCCCTCAAGGCTAAAACAGGTGTGTGCGTAATGGAAGCATTCAAAACTATTTTCAATGAAAGTGGCAGGCGACCTCGATTTCTTCAAACGGATAACGGAAAGGAATTTTACAACTCGATATTTCAACAGTTTGTTCAGAAACAAAATATTCAACATTACTCGACTTTCAGTCACATCAAAGCCAGCGTAGTGGAACGTTTTAACCGTACTCTCAAAACACGCATGTGGAAACGATTCACGCTTCAAGGTAACCACAAGTGGGTCAATGTGCTTCCGGAACTCGTAAACGACTATAATCACAGTTTGCATAGCACGATACGCATGAAGCCTGCCGATGTCAGCAAGTCTGATGAGGCACGACTGATCTCTACTGTTTATTGCCCCAAGTACCGGCCCACTAACAAAAAACCGAAATTCAAAATTGGAGACCAAGTAAGAATTAGTAAATTTAAGCGCATGTTTGAAAAAGGCTTTACCAAAAACTGGAGTACGGAACTTTTCACTGTTGCTCGATTGTTACCCGGTAACCGTCACACGTATATAATAAAAGATAATCGCGACGAAATTTTGAAAGGGCGATTCTACGAGGAGGAACTCTCTAAAACAAAATACCCCAATACGTATCTTATCGAAAAAGTATTACGTAGAAAAGGTGACAAACTGTTGGTGAAATGGCTGGGACTCGAGGAAAAAAGTTGGATCGATGCAAACGAGGTGATTGTGTAACGGGTGCTTGGGATGTGGTGAGGCGACTACCAGATTTTCCCCCGGAGCGTCAGGCTAGGAAAAACGGCGAACTGTTGCCGGACAACATTCGCTGCCTTATTGTCGGACCTTCAGGGTGTGGGAAAACAACTTTACTTATTGATAATTTTCTTCTTGCTCCCGACTGGTTAGATTGGAAGAACAGGCACTTGTATGTTTTTTCCAAAAGTTTGGAGCAAGCAAAATATCAACAGCTGACAAAACTGTACGAAGGGCTGAGCATAGCTACTTTTGCCTCCGAAGTAATGCCACTAGACTGCTGCCATGAAAATTCGGTGGTGGTCTTCGACGATGTCATCCTGGAGAACCATAACGAAATTCGCAATTTTTTTACACAGGGGCGGCACAGAGGCATGGACTGCTTCTACCTTGCTCAGACTTTTTCTAAAATTCCCAAGCAGCTTCTCCGAGACAACGCTAATTTTATTTGCTTGTTTCGTCAAGACCACACCAATTTAAAACATGCTTACGATGATTATGTAGGCGGGGACATGAACTACAATCAGTTTTCCAAATTTTGCTCTTCATGCTGGAATCAAGATGATTTCGGATTCGCCACGATAGACATGACGAGGAAACCCAATGACGGAAAATACAGAAACAAAATAAACAACTTTCTAAACGTTGCGACGTTACAAGAAACGTCTTGACGTATTATAAATAACAAATGATGAAACGCAAACTCGCAGACGACAACTTGAAGCTGCGCGACTACCTGGCCAAACGCTTCAGGGGTTGGAAATCAGAGAATCGCGGAATTTACGAAGAGAAAAAGCGACAGGACCAACCTATTATTGATGCTATAAGTGGACTAGGTAAAGACATCAAAGATGTTACCGAGCAAAATAAAGATTTAATCAACGAGCTCGTGCCACTTGCTGCTCGAAATTATGCTGTGCCTACACCGATATCCAGTATTCACACTACCCCGTTCGAACTTGGAGCTGCACCTCTGAGACGTCAGGTTCTAGGCAGTACCTCTTCGGACAAGGTAGTTGAATTAGGTCCGTTGGCGAGAGATTACCTGAGCACTGGGAAATTTGAAAAGGACGAGGTGTTTGGATTGTACCCCTCTGTGGAACTTAACGAGGGTGTGGTTTGGAAAATTGGAAAGTCAAAAGTTACGTTCGAAGGTGACGACGTGAAAATTAATTTGGGCGAGAAGAACAGCTGGACTAGGTATCCTGGCACTGTGGGCCTGTGGGAACTTATCACCAAAAAGCAACCTAAAGATTACACAGACGAGGATTACCAAAGTTACACAGAAATTTTAATCATGACGGATGCCCTGTACCAAAACAACGATGCAACACAGAATCGCGTAAAATCAAGCAGTGGAGAAAAATACAGGAACCTCATCAAGCCAATATGGAACCAGCTCAAGACTGGCAGCGGTGTCAAACTCTACAATACCCTACCTAAAGAGTTTGTTTGGGTAGACGACGTAAGGAAGCTTGTAGATCGATTGCTGGTTATCGCAGGCGAGGAAAATGCAGGCAATCGCAACTTCCACAACGAGAAAGTGGGCATCATGGACATGATTAGCACCAAGCTTAGCAACTTTATTGTCAACGACAACAAAGGTATAGGTTACCTTATCAAAATCATCAACACCCTGCCTCCCAAATTCTGGAATGTGGCCGAGGGTCGAGGTCTCGTGAACGACATCATCAACAAGCTACCCTTCGAGATGCACCTACCAGGTTACCAATACTGCGGACCGGGTACTAAACTGGAACGGCGACTGGAGAGAGGTGACAAGGGGGTAAATCTGCTGGATGCTGCATGCAAGGATCACGACATTGCTTACAACACATATACGAATTTAGATGCGCGTCACGATGCTGATAAAAAATTGGAGCATGCCGCGTTCGGGAGACTCGTCAGCAGAGACGCCTCGCTGGGTGAACGGGTTGCAGCATTGGGCACGACCATTGCCATGAATACAAAACGAAAATTGGGGTGGGGGCTGTAATTAAATAACATACAGTAAAAAATGTCTACGCATATAACAGACTTACCAACAGAAGTGTTATACAAAATATTTACATTTACTTTCGACGATAGTCACGAGGATGTTAAAAAGCTTATTGATTTAGTTAAAATAACACCACAATTTCGCTTGCCCTGTGAAATGCTACTTCTGGATCATCTGAGAAAAATAAGCGATGTAAAATCTTCTTCTTCTCCCTATGCTCTTTTTCGGGCTGCTGATGAAAAATTGGCTGATAAGATGGACGAACTTCACGAGTGGAGACAGGGGAGGACATGATATACAGACGACTGGTATGCTTCAAATGCTGAAACCAGTAGGATCATCGATCACCTCATCGCATTAGGCAATGCCAAAACTTTTTTCTATAAATAACACACTGTAAAAAATCTACGAGACCAAAAAAATATTTCTTCGATATGGGTGAAAAAATTAGTGACGTCCAGGCATTAAAACAAATGCTAAATTTGTCAGTCGAGTATGTAAAAATTCAGGAATTGGAAGTGGACAAACCTTACGCAATAACTTCCGGTTCAATTGTTGCAACCCAGTATGGTCCCAAAGTACGTCTGTTGCTCAACGGACAATACAGTCTATTTTTACCAGATCGATACGCTAGCATGTTATCCGACGAGAAGCTATCTATTTTAATCGAGAGTACAACTCGAATCGTGTACAAGGGGACAAAAGAACTTCTTGGTAAGAAAACAAAGCACATAATAGAATTTGTTTAATAGCTGCAAAGTATATATAAATAACATACCGTAAAAAAAATTACACGGGAGGGAAAACAAAAAATCTCTGAACATATATAAAATAACATACCGTAAAAAAAAAATTACATCATGAAGGCCAAGGGCGTCGTGTACCAGATACCATATTCGAATCTGAAAACGCTGGGTGCCCTCGATGGGTTACTCACCAAGAAACAACGCGAGAAGAAACGTTCATGCTTGTCTAAAGGACACGGAATGAAATTGCTGCTCAGCACTCCACAATTGAAAAAGTTGCAACATTCGCGGAAGCAGCAGAAGATTGGAGGTTTCATATTCAGCATTCCGGCCATCTTGGCAGCTTTGGGTGCAGTGGGCAGCTTGGCAGGAGGCAGTGCTGCCATTGCCAAAACCGTCATCGATGCAAAAAAGAACAAGGCCGAGCTGGAAGAACAGAAACGTCACAACCTGGCTATGGAAAAGAAGGGGAAAGGTGTGACCAAAAAGCGAAAAAGCAACCTCGATGCTTTGAAGAAATATAAAAAAAAGAAGAAGCCCTGTCCAACTTCGATATTGAATCTCTGATCGAACTGTTGGGAATAAGGAACTTCAGGGGTGTTTTCATGTCCGATTCTCTACCCTCTGCTGTGAAGAAAAAGGAGTATGGCGTGGTCAACCTGGACAGTTACAAAAATCCTGGTACACATTGGATATGCTACCTCAAAATTGACGATAACAATGCATTTGTTTTCGATTCGTTCGGTGGCACACCGCCTGCCAGGTTGGTGAAGTATCTCAGTGTTGCCAACCTCTACTACAATGACAAACGCATCCAGGGTTTCACCGATGTTAACTGCGGCCACCTATGCCTTTCCGTTCTCGCATACATGTCTAAAATAAATAACCCCTCAGTGGAGCATTTTCAGAAAGCATTGTGGTACCTAAAACACCATGGGAGTGTTCCATCTCACCAGCGAGACTTCGGTCTTGAAACTCGCGTTGCATGACGACATCATTTATCCTAAATCTATTGCTCTTCGTGCATTCTACAGCATGTACCTGATACCCAATGTCACGGAGCACAATAACAAAATTACTGTTGGAAATGAAAAAATAGTTATCACGCCAGGACAGTACAATCTGTCTACCTTGCAAGCCCAATTGCCAAGAAATATACTGCTATCTCAAAATTCTGTAACTCACAGAGTTGAAATTGTGTCTGCTACGGAAACAGTAGACCTAGGCACTGTTGGAGACCTTCTGGGATTCGAGAACAACACAAAGCTCGAACCTGGCATCAAGCACATCGGTGCCAACATTCCTAAATTTCTAGCCATCGAAACTCTGAACATACATTGCAACGTGGCAGAAGGCATGATCACCAAATCCTCGGATGGCATCCCAGGCAGCCACAAGCAGACAGGTATCATCGCTACGTTCAAACCAAACTCTGAATTCATGGAACCGATTATATACACACCCTCACCACCGATATACTTCCCTATATCTCGTAATCGCATAGACAACATAGAATTGGCAGTGACAAACGAAAAAGATGAGGTGGTGAATTTTGCCGGAGCTACTACCACCGCCGTCGTGGAGATTAACGTATAATAAATAACAATCATGGAGCAAATCGAAAGTTACGAGTTGCAATCTTTCCCACCCAATCGTCGCACGTTCGCCAATTTGAACGAACCGAACAGGGAGATCGAATACGATGTGGACGTCGGGGATGGGTTCATTCACCCTCACAGAGCTGATTTGTATATCAAGTTTGATGTGGTGAAGAGAGACAACGGGGAAGCATTTAACGCCAATGCAAATTTAAAACTTGTGGACAATTTTGTGCCGCATCTGTTCTCGCAAGTGGAAGTTAGAGAGCATGGCACCGTCATCGATAGGGTTGACTACCCCGGGATTACTTCTACAGCTGTGGGAACACTGAAACTCTCCAAGAGCGATGCGGCATATTACCAGGCAGGGGGATTCGAAGCAGATACAAAAATCAAAACTCGAAGCCACACAGTACTGTTTCCCATGCGCTTGCTTCCAGGCTTCTTCTCCGACTACACGGAGATTATGTGGAAGGGTGGCTTGCGCGTCACTTTTCGCAGAAGCGCCAATGACAACGATGTGCTGATGCGTTACAGCACCTTGGGTGCAGACGGTGCAGCACTTGCCAACACACTACCCGACGCAGCCAAGTGCGTCATCCAGTTCATGGAGCTGCGCATGCCTGTGGTAGAATACGAATCTAACTACGGTCTCAAGTACAAAGCCGATATTTTGAAGAACCCCCAAGTACCCATCCAATTTTACGGCTACCAGTGCGTGCAGAAACCTGCTTCTGGCAGCCATTTTGAATTTGATGTTACTACGCAGTTCAACAGCATCCGGTACGATATGCCAGAGTTTACCGTCGTGCTCTTCCAGACGGGGAAAGATAATAACCAAGAGAAAGATTCTAGCCAGTTCGATAATTGCAAAATTAAGAATGTTTACCTCAAAAATGGAAGGAATGAAGTTTTTCCACGCGAGAATTATAACTTAAACATTACAAACGATGATTACCTGAAACTTTACGAGGCGTACACAGCTTACAAGAGAGTGACCTCCGGCAATGTGGACGTGTACTACAACCCCGACGAGTTCATAGCTCGCAGACCCATGTTTGTCATCAACACATCTAAAAGAAAACAGGTGGTTGTTAACGATCGTACCAACATCAAGATTGTATGCGAGTTCCACGACGCGTTGCCTGCAGATACTCTGTGCAGTGTCATTCTTATTGCAGAGAAAACATTTGTGTATGACGTCAAGAATGAAAGAGTAACTGAACAGTTTTAGATACAAAAAAAAAAATTAAAAAAATAGCACACAATAAGAAATGTGGAATTTTATATACACAAGTACAAACTACAATAAGCAGTTTCCCAGAAGTTTAATTTTGCTGTGCCATGCATGTAATCGAGGAAGTTGAAGTAAATTAAAATTGATTTTTTTTTCATTTTGCATTGCCTATTACTTTTTGTTGCACTCTGGGCAGGCCTTACTAGTTTGCAGGCGATAGTGGCCCCACGGAAGTGTATGGACCCCACATTCAAGAATACACCTCTTGTCGTCGTGTGCATCCAGAGCAACTTTCCTGACAATATTAGTTGTAAGCACATGATCGACGCTTTGGATACGATGCTCTTTTTGTAGAATGGGCGATTTTGTTCTGAGGCACTCGAGGTAATCCTCAAACTTGAGGTGCTCCCGAACCACTTGCCTGCTTACACCCTTTGCCTTTTTTGTTACAGAACCCTCAGCCCGGATCGCATAGGCTTTGGCACGAAGTCCAGCAAAGTCCACAATCACATCCCCGTCTTTCTCGTCCTTGAGTTTGCCGGGTATTTTTTTGTTTCGGGGCAGAATTCCATACCGGTTTGGCTGGGGATAGCCCGATGTGTCGAAGAGCTTGACAAGAGCTGGAACTTTGGCTATATCACCATACGCATCGGCCGTGCGAACATGGTACACCAAGCTGTCTGTGTCTGTGTAGAGGAGTGAGATATTGTGGTTGTAGTGTGCACGTAGTATGTCGTAATATGTCTCGAACATGCACAACTTGCTCAGATCCAAAACTGCAGCTCCCACATAGATGGGCTTGTTGAGTAGCACCTCGCCCCGGTTCATGTGAATCAGAGACATCTGTTCGTTGTAAATTGTTCGAGATCTGAACAGCGAGCTTGCAACAAGTCGACGACACTGTGTTTTCTTCGTCACCAACCTCACATCAACGCGATTTCGCACATTCTCCATGGTCTTCCCAAATACCGCATTGTTCATTAATTTGAAAAAATCGCGATCAAGTTCCGAAGTGGCAGCAGTGCGATGTTCGGTGTTCAGTTCGATGTACGGCTTCAACCATGGAGACTGCCTGAACAAGAGCACGCGGTGAACTGCTTTGACCGAGACCCCTTGCTGCATTAACCACTGGAGGTTCCGGTAGTGTAGCACATAACGCTTTTTGGGCTCCAAGTCCATGACGAGCTTTGGTTGATCTGAGCCAGGTGGACACTTGAATTCCGGAGCAGGCGAAAGGTCACAGAATGTATCCTGCAGCTTCTCGGGGAAGTCAAGGTCCACCTCGGCAAAAAACCCAAACTCGTCGCACTCTTTTTCGATGTCGTGGTATAAAGGATCAACCCACTCAAACTGTCCTGTTGGGAGTGGCTGCATCATGGAGTGCCCGTAAAGATTATTCACATCAGTGTACATGATGTAGCTTGATGGTTGGGAGCGGTCGTAACCAGTGGCCATGTGCTGATTGTTGGCGTGTGCGAAGCGTTGCGACACTTGGACCATGCCGCCCCGGATAGCTCTCTCGATGAAAAGCATGATATCAATATCGGAGATAAGGGAAAGTTTAACTTTAGTCAGCAGGAGCATGGCCGACCATGCCAGTCCAGGAAGGCTGTAAAAATATACAGGGTCCAGGTTGTAAATGTTTATCGCAGTCGCCCGGAACGCCTGGAACACATCGCCAAGAAGCGTCACATCAAGCTTCAGGTATGCATCGTGGTAATCACCAAAAGTTCGGCAACCCAACTTGACCCACATAGACTGAGCATGCTTGTACTCCTCGTCGGTAATACCTGAACCTCTCAGCTGGCTGTAGAATTTATCCTGGGGAGGCAGCAACTCTTCTTCGAACTTAGAAGGGTCGGTGACGTATTCGTAGGGGTAGACCCCTTTACGTCTGATGAGTGCGACATCTAAGTTCGGGAAACTTGATGTGGTAATGGCTAGTTGGTCGTCTCTGAGCTTCCCAGCAAGAGCATCCAGGCTTGCCTGGAGGAACCTCAGAGAGTCGAGGAACCGAAGCTCGATGCTCCTGTTTTTTGAGTCGCCGGGGATCGGCACCCACTTGCTGACGCTAATATAACGCTCCTCGTTTTGTGCCAGGACATTGATTCTTGCATTGTCGTACCCTAGATGTGTGACCAAGTGATGGAAATCATATCCCGAGCCATTGTGAAAAAAGACCGGTATGAAGCGCGGGTCCCTGGCTCTCAAGTTACACCTGCTGCACCACGGGCCAATGTAGCTTCCGGTCCCATAATGGTCATGGTGGTGGACCTTTTTGTTATCGTCAGTGAAGACCGAGTTGCAAACAGGACAATTTAGAGCTATTTCGTGCTGATGCTTGTCTTTGGGAGACAGAGGCAGCATGGGCTTGGGGGCCAACAGCACCTTCCCTATCTTGATGGCTTCCTGTTGCATTCTCTCCAGGAAGTGTTTGACCGGGTCGGGACCGCGATACACATAGGGCTCGGAGGCAATATGTTGGTCTCGCCACACCACAACATAGGAGTAACTCGAGGCCTCGTGGATTTGGAAAGGAATGGTAGAGGATGTTTCGGGGTTGGGCTCGCAGTTAGACAGAGGTTGAAGAAAGGCCTCGAAGTCTGCTACAATATAGGCAGGATGCTTCACCATAGCACTGTGCCTGCGAAAGCACTCTACTGCACCAGGTTCGGGCAGGATAGTTCGTGCAGGCTTGTTGGTACCACAGTAGAGCATGTGGCAAGCTAGCTTCTCAGCAGCAATGTTGGGACCTCTGATGCGCCGGTAATCCTGCTGTTCTCGATTGCGAAATGTAGACAAGCACCTGCGACACACCTCGACGTGGTGACTATCACTGCTCCGTTGGCTCGAAACAAGCCGAGAGAGCGAGCGAATGAGGGTGTAATGGTGATGGGTTTCGTCCTTGATGAGCAGGAGGTTGATTTCTCGTGCCTCGTTGTTGTTGCTCACGTTGCTCACGCGAATGGGGTAGACCTCATGTTTGTTCTCGAGACCGTAAACATTGATGGCTAATTGCAGGCCCAACAAGTCACGAGCACGAACCTCAAACTTGCGAATATGCGAGACTTCTACAGGGTAGGCAATCCCCGCCATTGCATCCTCCAGTTCCAACTCATACTGCTTGTAGTGTGCAACACGGCGTGGACTCTTTTCCCAAGGTATAGGGTGCAATGCTGCCAGCACCGACCAGAGGAAGCATTTGGTGTCTTTGTTCTGAATATTGAGAATAGCTTTTTTTGCTTTAACCTCGGGTGGCAGGGCAATATAGCTAGACCCTGCCAGTGGCAGGAATTTGTTAAGTTTCAAACAAAGTTTGTGGGGGTCGCCACACAGCGAACCGCCCGAGCCTTCAGCCTGATGCTCCTCGTGCTTTGCCACAAGCTCCTCGACAAACTTGTCGTAGATGCTGTCGAGGTCAGTGACATCTGCCTGATGCAGTGTTTTTGCTTTTGTGGCATGGAAGAATTTATATATTTTATCAGACGGTTTCTTATACTTGCAGCATAGCACAGCATAGAATTTAGTGGAGTGTGTGGCCAATGCATCGTTGAGGATGGATATTATCTTAGCTCGCTCGCTCCCCAGAAAACTACGCACATCGCAGAAGCTGTCTGATGTTATGTCAAAGTCTTCTAATAAATGCTCAAACGCAAACCGGTCTGCTTTCTTCGCCAGCTTGACGCGTTTGGCAGGTGGCGATGCATCGAGAGAGGTTACTTCTACCTTTCGCTTGGAAGGTTGCGGTAGAGATGTTCCAGTGCTCTTGCAAGTAAGCTGGTGTCGCTTGAAGTTGGGAATAGAAATATTTTTTCCACACTTAGAGCACAGTTTGGTCGCACATATTTGTTTTCCCGGCACACAAGTACGACAGTGCCTTTGAAAATGTTTACTTGACACAGCAGTTTGGCACGTAGGGCAATTTTTTACAGAACGCATAATGCAGAGATTTTTTGGGGGTATGTTATTTAATATCCAATGCTGTGCAATGCAAAATATAATTGTTAACTTTTTTTTTAAAAAAAATCTTTTTTTGAAATATTCTCTATGACCTTACTTAGGTTTTTTCGCCAAATTATATGCTTCTAGTCTCCTATACTTTGGTGGAGCCCGTTCAGGTTCTATCCCCCGCCATGTGGGTTCCTCTGCCAATCCAGCAAAGGTGAGAAATCAGCGCTGTGCTCCGGCTTTAGACAGCCAATAGAAATTTTGCTTACTTAAACCAATCAGAAAACACCACGTATAAATTATTAGCCAATCAAAATCTCTGTTATTTTAGCTATCATATAAAAAAAATGCAAAATATCCCAGTTTCAATTCGATCCATTTATCTGAATCGAAGAAACCGACAATTCACATATCCCCATATCATTGTATGCTTGCCCTATTAGCACCTCTTTTGCTGTTGTGCTCAATTAGTTTTCACTAATTGGCGATTTTCTTGAAGAGGTCTAATAGAACAAGATACGGCGGTATGAGAAATATGCAAATTTAAAGATATTTTAGCGAATTACGCCGGCATAAGCTAAGTTCGTATTGCTAGAAGGCCTTCGTCGTTGCAAGTCACCTAACCCATTCACTGGCAAAAAAAATTAAAAATGTTGACGTACTGAAAAAAAATAACTTGTCCCACTCAAGCATTCATCGAGTTCCAACATTTGTACAGAGATGGCTCTGTTGTTGTCGCTTATCAAATATATATATAATTTTGGAATATCTCTTAAACGGTACGAGATAGCCAAAATCTGTTTGCAGATTTGTAATGTACACTTGAAAATAAGTAAAAGTGTGAATACAACCTATGCTCGGAAATCCAAAATGGCGACCGGAAGTAGGTTCATCTCTTAAACGGTACGAGATAGCCAAAATCTGTTTGCAGATTTGTAATGTACACTCGAAGATAAGTAAAAGTGTGAATACAACCTATGCTCGGAAATCCAAAATGGCGACCGGAAGTAGGTTTATCTCTTAAACGGTACGAGATAGCCAAAATCTGTTTGCAGATTTGTAATGTACACTTGAAAATAAGTAAAAGTGTGAATACAACCTATGCTCGGAAATCCAAAATGGCGACCGGAAGTAGGTTTATCTCTTAAACGGTACGAGATAGCCAAAATCTGTTTGCAGATTTGTAATGTACACTCGAAAATAAGTAAAAGTATGAATACAACCTATGCTCGGAAATCCAAAATAGCAACCGGAAGTAGGTTCATCTCTTAAACAGTACGAGTTAGCCACAATCTGTTTGCAGATTTGTAATGTACACTCGAAGATATGTAAAAGTGTGAATACAACATATGTTCGGAAATTTACAGAGTTCATAGGAATTGTTATTTTATAGAACATTGTCAGCCATAAGGTTAATTCACCCTCTTCTCCTCAAATCGCATTACATACATGTGGAAGACAGAGGTAAAAAAAAATTAGGTTAAATTAACCTCTCTCCGAGAACTGACCCCGAGCGCCCATTTTTAGCGAGCGCTATTTCAGCGAGCGCCATTTCAGCGAGTGTTTTTGTAAAGCGAGTTGGCAACACTGCTTGTGAGGTTAACATACACCGTGAAAGGCTACGCCTCGCCCGAACACATGTACACTCACACACAAAAAAAAGCTAAAAAAATTATACACCGTGAAAGGCTACGCCGAGTTGGAAACACTGCTTGTGAGGTTAACATACACCATAAAAGGCTACGCCGAGTTGGCAACACTGCTTGTGAGGTTAACATACACCATAAAAGGCTACGCCGAGTTGGAAATACTGCTGGTGAGGTTAACATACACCATAAAAGGCTACGCCTCGCCCAAACACATGTACACTCACACACAAAAAAAAAGCTAAAAAAATTATACACCGTGAAAGGCTACGCCGAGTTGGAAATACTGCTGGTGAGGTTAACATACACCATAAAAGGCTACGCCGAGTTAGCAACACTGCTTGTGAGGTTAACATACACCGTGAAAGGCTTCAAAATATCAGTTGGTGAAATTTTCGGGGGGTGAGTTGGCACCACTGCGAGCCCCACATGATGATTCGAGCCCCAAATGAGGATTTAGAACCGGGCCACCTGTACTACTTGCAGGCCACCCTGTCGGTCCATCTCGACCAATCCATTTTCCAGGAAATGTCTGATCAAGGTAGGAACGAACGTCCAGACTCCAATGTGGCGGTGCACCGTCTTGTTGAAAGATAACATCTGGGTGATATTCTAGCAATTGAGGAACAGCAAACAATTGCAACATATCGAGATACACTCCAGATGTTACGGTGTCCTCACAGAAAAAGAATGGTCCGATTATTCTGTCATGCAGCAGCGCGCACCAAACATTCACCTTCGGGCTGCCCATGGTCGACTCCCTCACCTCATGAGGGGGCTCTTTACCCCAGATACGCACGTTGTGTCTATTCACTAAACCACTGACATGAAAGACCGCCTCGTCTGAAAAAGCAACATGTTCCAGATAGCCATTATCAGCGTCAATGCGTGATAACATTTTCACCGCAAAGTTATACCGACGTTTGCCGTCATTGGGCAACAAAGCCTGCAGGATTTGCACTTTGTACGCACGAAACAGTAAACGTTTGTGTAACACATCATGAACAGAACCTTTTGGCATCTGTAATTCATGTGAGGCCGTACGCACGGATTTCTTCGGACTGGGCACAAAAGCCACTCTGACATCTTCCACCCTTTCGTCTGAGGTTGATGGTCGGCCACTTCTCGGTGCATTAGCAACAGATCCTGTGGTCTTGAATTTGTCATACCACGACTTAATGCTCCTACCATCGGGCGGCACCTTTCCGTACGATGTTTGAAACTGTCTCTGCACTGTTTTTTGTGACCTGAAACCACAGGACACACTCAGCTTTTTCCTGATTTGTGTACATTTCCGGTTTGCTGGACACTGGCACTGCTACACTACCGCAACGTTACAGAAACCTGAAACAAAATAAACTTAAATAGTTTCCGAACATTTTGGTACCTTTTTTTCATGTCTATGTTGCATATAGCGGATACAGTTAATTTTTGTTTTCATACAAATACTTCTCGGACACCCGGTAAATCATTAGACTGCATTGTAATGCTCAGGACATTTCACCTTTCTCTTCGTTTACTACATGTTTCTGTCTAGCATTTCCACATTTGCTTGGGTTAGCCGCATTGCCTTTAAATCATTGGTGGAATTTAATTATAATATACTGCACTCTTATCAAATTAATGCTTATTGAAGTTGTTGCAGAAATGGAGAACATGTGTACCTGCTATTATACTATACCAAAGGCTCATTCTAAATCGAATAGCTTTTTGATTAGACACCAAGATAACAATGCATGGCCGCAGCTTCATGCATAAAGCATTTTTTAACTAATTTCCCTCCCAAGGATTTAACCGCAGGCACTCCAAAGGAACAAGCGCGGGGACCGGATAATTACCTTCTGAAATGGTGCAATAAGCCAGTCCGTATCCAGAGGAACAGGAGAAAGAAACAAAGGGAATGGGATGTGGATTCCGTATTAAACTGTTTTTCTCTACACAAGCGAAGTGATTCCAGCCACATTTTTCTTTCGGTTGAATATGCGGGAATATCATCGAGCAAGATACGAATCTACCTCACTGTGAAATTTGCAAACCTGCCTCTGTACTTGCGATTAGATTTTTAAATTAACTTAGCAAATCGCTGATTAAAAATATCCTACATTACACTCCCTTCTTGATTAAGGCAGATGTGCTGAACACAATATGTCATCGCGGCTTCTGTGGGGATGTGGTTAGCGTAATATATGGTTTTGGTTCGAATTCTGGACACGGTATCAATGTATCGCTTTGGCTTGTCCCATGTCCTCTAATACTCGTCGTCGGGACTGACCTAGAAGATAAAGAAACAACATGCAAATAATGAGCATTTCTATACGGGCACAGTCAACCTCACTTCCCCGTAGTACAGTCAGAGAAAGAATTACCTGGGCCACGGGACCTATAATTTCGTAACGTCTTAAAGCCTGTTGTTTATGCAACCGAAATAACAAAATATTCGCTTAAGTTTGTCTGGTGGTTCTGTGTTCTCGGGAAGGATTGAACATTGATAGCATGAGTCACATGACTCATGACCCAGCCACAACAAACAGCTCGGTGCTACGAGGCCTGCAGAAGAAAATTTCAGGAACTAGTTTCTTGACAAGAGCTACTCGTAAGGAAATATTCTTTCGGGTGATATTAGAGTCATTATCAAGAAGGTTCACTGAAATGATGTTTCTCATCACAGACCACACGCCACACGTTAATTGTTTAAGTCTAGTTTCTACACTGGACCTACAGATTAAAGTGGGATCCGAACCAAATGTTCCTCTGTCTGGTATTGAATTCGGAAGCCTTTGATTACATGTCGAAGACGTTACCACTACGCCATCGGAGAGGCAGTGGAACGCCTTGAGAAAGAGACGAGTGAAACCATATTTGGCGTAAATTTTAAAAATAAGACAATACTTTGTGGTCACAGTTTCGAACCGTGGGAGAGGCATAGATTTTTTGTCCCATCGTCCATTTCACGAGTTTATAATTCTTCCTCGCCGACGCGATTAACACGAGTGGTAGATGAAAAGCGAAGGAAAATAGCTAACTGAAATAGAAATAAAAGGAAAAAGCAAAACAAATTTTATCCATAATATTCTGCCGTCACTTCAGTCGTATTCACGGTATGCTACCTTTAAAGAGAGCCATGGTCTCTAACTTGTCTTTTCCCCTTCCTTTGTGTTCTCGATTCTCTCTGTCAAGATCTGTCTAAAACTAATTAATGAGGCGTTAATTAAACAATACAAACAATCCAAACAACGAAACAATGCCAATGAACTGCACAAAACAACATTCCAATTGTTTTCGAATCGGAAAACAATTAAGATGCTGTAAAATGAAGCAAGATGCAGTGATAAAGTGGGAATTTGGTACGATATAGAATTAAATCGGTGAAGATGTTCGATTTCATTGGATGTTTATTATTTAGTGTCGCTATTCTTTCACTTTTGGCAAATAGTGACGATGAAGATGAGTAATGAGTGATGATATGATGATATTGATTAAGGAACACTCACCAAGAACACCCATGGCCAAGCCGAGATTCGAACCAGCGATCCATGCTGTCGTAGCGCGCTGTGCTAACAACTCCGCTACTGAGGTCGGTTAGGAGTGGACATTATACCATATTTTGTGTGCGCAATTGGGATTAATCAATGGAATGACTAGGCATATTTTATTATTAATATATTCATATCATAATATCACGTCATATGATTCGACAGGAAGTAACATCAGAGACATTCAATCTTGCATTTTTGCCATTCAACTAATTTTTCCACTTCAGGTTAATCACATCAATAAGATAAATTATGAAACAAATGATAATGAATGTGGGATATTGACAGTTATTACGAATTACCTGACACAAACATCATTAAACAGACTCGGTGGGCGAGCTCATTAAGTGGTCGACATTCGATCTCGTCACCAAAGTTCCCGGGTTTGAGTACCGTCTTTGTCACGGAAGTTTGAGTATTTCATCCTTAATTTCATGTAATGGTCACTCGTCCACGACTGGGAAGAAAAGTGATGTTACGTAACAAAAATTATAAAAATAAACATGATCGAAGAGTACTTATTTCATCTCTCACGAAATCCCCTACAAATCCGGGATATAATGTATCTTCACATACGTTTTCGATTTATATATTTAACTAGTCGAGACCGAGAACGGGAGAGCAATTCTCAATTCGAGAAACCGAGAGACGGAGACACTGTCAAGTCTTGTTTCTTTCTTGACATCTCCCTAATTGAGTTGTTGTTCTGTTTGTTATTGGCTTTGTATTGGCAATTATTGTCATTATTCTTCCCCTGTAGGTAAACCATTACGACGATTTATGATGAATTAGAGCAGATAAAAGGGCAAGAACAAGAAAGTCATGCCTGCCCGGGACTTCAACCCAGAACCTTACGAAACGAGATTTGAAATTATGGAAAAGGCATCCGTGTTTCGCTTGGCTTTCTCTTTCCTCTACTTCTGTTATTTTATCATACACGTATCATGAAATTGGATCTGAGAAATATGTTGCGATCCATAATTGTGTTGGTTAGATGCAACAGATGTGAATTCCAACATGGAATAAATTATTATTTTTTGTTTCGTGTGTGGTTGAACATGAAATTTTCTTACACTGTGACAATTTATGATTTTAGTTTTTGTTTTGTGCGCAGATAAGCTAATCGGGACTGGACTATCAGTTTTAAATGGGATACGAAGCACTACGTGCCTAAACCGTGTATCGAACCCGGGATCCCTTGATTATAAGTTGACGACGTTATCACTACGCCATCGAAGTAGTAGTATCAACCCGGTTCACCAACCGAAAATGGGGCTCGCCTTAATGGTTTGCTCTCGTAAGGCATGAGCCCCATTTTCTCGCAGTGTTGCCAACACCTTACTCGAAAAAATCACCAAGGTTTTTTTTTTGGGTCTAACCTAACCTAAAGCAAGGAGCTGGCAACCTTGCTTGAGGCTTGCCTTGCAGTGTTGCCAACATCTTACTCGAAAAAATCACCAAGGTTTTTATCTTGGTCTAACCTATCCTAAAGTAAGGAGCTGGCAATCTTGCTTGAGGCTTGTCTTGCAGTATTGCCAACATCTTACTCGAAAAGTCACCAAGGTTTTTATTTTGGTCTAACCTAACCTAAAGCAAGGAGCTGGCAACTTTGCTTGAGGCTTGCCTTACAGTGCATAAAGCAATTTGCCAACCTACTGGTACTTTTGCCATAGCCTTTTACAAAAAAAGAGAGAGGAAAGAGAGGGAAGAGTTAAACAACCGACAGTGTTGCCAACACCTACCTACAGCCCTTTTTTCTTACTTGGCAAGGGCTACCTTGCTTGAGGCTTAGCCAATTTATATACTGGCGTAACATACACACACTGGGCAAGGAGAGCCGGCAACAAATATATACTGCCGTAAAAGAGAGAGAGGGATGGATGGATGGCAACACAGTATGTGTGTGCGTGTGTGTGTATAATATGTAGCATTATTAACTAGATTGTGTTGGCAACCCACCTACAACTAAAAAAATAGAGATGCCAATGTTGCTGTAAGATAAAGAGGGAGAGACCTATCGTGACCTTTGTAAACCTCTCTCGGGGGAAACACGATGTGCTATACACACGTGCGCGCGCTGGCGCCTCTTATTATTTTCGTATTGTGAGGCAAACAAACAAATAAATAATTGTTTTTTTTTTTAGGATTCCTGGCCCCTATAACCTCGCCAGGGTGCGTGGTGCCCAACCAAAAAAAGTAAAAGGTTCTAACGGCTGCGGTTGTAGATAACCGCACCTCTGTAGGGTTTCACGTGTTTTTTTGTTTTTTTCCCCAAACTTCCATGAAACCCTACAGAGGACCTCCGTAATGCATGCAACGTGTACTAACGACTCTAGTGTTATTTGATGTTGTAATATTTTGGATATAGAGTTTTATTGTGTGATAGATAAAAATAATTATGTTTATTATAATATTTTTTTGATGAAGATGGAGAATGTATGTGTGTGTTACAAATAAAGTTGCATGCTTATTTTTTTAGTGTGTTTGTATGTGTATGTGTTTTTGATGTTCGACAGCATCTGAAACGATAAAAAAAAGAATTTTATTGTTAATTTTCTCATGTAAAAACAACAACAACAAAATTTTTGTGCAAAAATTTCTGATTGTCTCGTGCTATAGTGCAAAAACTGATGAGAAAAAAGATATTGTAACTGATAACTGATGAAATTGATATTGTAACTGATCTTGAACTAGTGAAATTTTCGTATTGTGCTATTGAAACTGATTGTGCTAGTACAAAAATTTCTTATTGTGCAAGAAAAAATGTTAAAAACTTGTTAAAACTGCTCTGTGACCCTCTCGTTCTTCACGTCGTGGACGAAGGACTTCTCGGCGACCAGGATCACACTGCATACGGTGTCCTCGGGCAACGGACTGTTGAACTCGCAGACGACCTTGATGTTGGTGCGATCGTTGACCACCACCTGCTTCCTCTTCGTGGTATTGATGACGGACATGGGTCTGTGGGTTATGAATTCGCTGGGCGTGTAGTACATGTCCACGTTTCCCTCGGTCACGCGTTTGAAAGAGGTGTAAGCTTCGTAAAGTTTTAGGTAATCGTTTTTGGTCATGTCGAGGTTGTAATTCTCGCGCGGGAACACTTCGTTTCTTCCATTCTTCAGATAAACGTTCTTGATCTTGCAGTCGTCGAATTTGCTGGAATTTTTTTCCTGATTCTTATCGCGCCCGGTCTGAAAGAGCACCACGACGAAATCTGGCATGTCGAACTGTATGTTGTTGAACTGCGTTGTCACGTCGAATTCCATGTGACTTCCCGACGCCACCTTCTGCACGCACTGGTAACCGTGAAAGTGAATCGGCACTTGCGGACTCTTCAAGATCTCCGCTTTGTACTTGAGGGCGTAGTTTGTTTCGTATTCCACGATCGGCATTCTCAACTCCATGCTCCGGATGACGCACTTGGCTGCTTCGGGTAATGTGTTGGCTATCGGCGTGCCGTCGGCGTTCAAGTTGGTGTATCGCATCAGCGCGTCGTTGTCGTTGGCTGCTCTTCGAAAAGTGACGCGCAATCCTCCCTTCCACATGATCTCTTTGTAGTCCGAGAAGAATCCCGGCAGCAGACGCATGGGAAAGAGCACCGTGTGACTTGTCGTCGATATTTTCGTCCCTGCTTCGAATCCTCCTGCTTGATAGTACGCTGCGTCTGTTTTGGATAATTTCAATGTTCCCACTGCCGTCGACGTGATGCCTGGATAATCGATTCTGTCGATGATGGTGTTGTGTTTCCTCACCTCCACCTGCGAGAACAGATGAGGCACGAAGTTGTCCACGAGTATCAAATTTGCATTGGGCGGAAACGCGTCTCCGCTTTCCTTCTTCACCACGTCGAATTGAAGGTAGAGGTCCGCTCTGTGAGGATGAACGAACCCATCGCCTACGTCCACGTCGTATTCGATCTCCCTGTTCGCTTCGTTGAGATTGGCGAACATGCGACGATTGGGAGGAAAAGATTGCAATTCGTAACTTTCGATTTGCTCCATTTTCACTATGTGTGTTATTTATTATACGTTGATCTCCACGATGGCAGTGGTCGTTGCACCTGCGAAATTCACCACGTCTCCTTTCTCGTTTGTTACCACCAACTCTATGTCGTCTATGCGGTTGCGACATACTGGAAAATAGATCGGCGAAGAGGGTGTGTAGATGATCGGTTCCATGAATTCGGAACTGGGTTTGAACGTGGCGATGATCCCCGTCTGCTTGTGACTTCCTAACAATCCGTCCGAAAATTTCGTGATCATGCCTTCCGCCACGTTGCAGTGTACGTTTAGAGTCTCAATGGTCAAGAATTTAGGAATGTTTGCTGCCGTGTGCTTGATGCCAGCTTCGAGTTTTGTGTCGTTCTCGAAACCTAAAAGTTCTCCCATGTTGCCCAGGTCCACGGTCTCCGTCGCGGACACGATTTCCACTCTGTGCGTGACCGAATTTTGAGAAAGGTACGTGCCTTTAGGTAACTGAGCTTGCAAAGTGGAAAGATTGTATTGACCTGGCGTGACGACGACGTGTTCGCTTCCGACGCTAATTTTGTTGTTGTGCTGCGTGACGTTAGGTATGAGGTACATGCTGTAGAATGCACGCAGAGCCACGGATTTAGGATAGACGATGTCGTTGTGCAGCGTGAGTTTCAAGATCGAAGATTCGCTCGTGAGATGGAACACGCCCATCGTGTTTGAGGTTCCACAATGCTTTCTGGAAATCTTCGATCGTAGGCTTATTTATTTTAGAAAGAAACGCGAGCACGGAGAGGCAGAGATGACCGCAGTTCACGTCTCCGAAATCTTGAATGCGTTCGTTGTTGTAGTATATAGAAGTTTTGTTTGTTTTCAGATAATGGATTAAATTTGTAGGTGGAACGCCTCCGAAAGAATCGAAAACGAATGCTTTGTTATTGTCATTATTTTTGTGGTAACATATCCAATGCGTGCCTGGATTTTCTTGACTTTCCAAGTTGACTACGCCGCATTCTCTTCTTTTAACGGTCGAAGGTAACGAGTCGGACATGAAAACTCCTCTGAAGTGTTTGATTCGTAACGGTTCGATTAGAGATTTAATGTCTCGGTTGGTGAGTGCTGTTGTTTCTTTTTTTTAACCTTTTTCATCACGCCCTTCCCTTTCTTCTCCATGGCCAGGTTGTGACGCTTCTGTTCTTCCAATTCGGCCTTGTTTTTCTTCGAGTCGATGACGGTTTTTGCGATGGCGGCGCTTCCGCCGGCCAAACTTCCAACGGCCCCCAATGCTGCCAGGATGGCCGGGATGTTGAATATGAAACCTCCGATTTTTTGCTGTTTCCGCGAACGCTGCAAGCGTCTCAATTGAGGTGTGCTGAGAAGTAATTTCATTCCGTGTCCTTTCGTTAAGCAAGAACGTTTCTTCTCGCGTTGTTTCTTGGTGAGTAACCCATCCAGGGCACCTAGATTTTTCAGATTGGAGTATGGTATCTGGTACACGACACCCTTGGGCTTCATGTTGTTTTTTTTTTTTCACGGTATGTTATTTATATATATAAATGTTCTGAGATTTTTCCCGTGTAATTTTTTTCACGGTATGTTATTTATATATATATATATTTATGTTCCGAGATTTTTTTTTGTTTCGTGTAATTTTTTTTTCAAGGATATACTCCGCGCAGCGTTGTTAAACAAATTCTATTACGTGCTTTGTTTTCTTACCAAGAAGTTCTTTTGTACCCTTGTACACAATTCGAGTTTTGTTCTCGATTAAAATAGATAGCTTTTCGTCGGATAACATGTTAGCATATCGATCTGGTAAAAATAGACTGTATTGTGCGTTGAGCAACAGACGCACCCTGGGACCATACTGGGTAGAAACAATTGAACCGGAAGTTATCGCGTAAGGTTTGCCGACTTCCAATTCCTGAATTTTTACATACTCTACTGACAAATTTAGCATTTGTTTTAATGCTTGGGGGTCACTCATTTTTTTCAGTCGTCATATCAAAGAGAAATTTCAGTGTGTTATTTATATATATATATATTTTTTTTCACGATGTGTATTATTTATATATCAAGTTTTGACACGTATATATATATTATTATTATTTTTTAACAGAGGAAGAAAGTTCGTGCTTCGGAAAACGCGATGATGTGCGTGATGATTTCTTCAGTTTCCTGTTTGGAGTTACGCCAATTATCTGTGTATCGTTTTCTTCCCTGCCTTGCCTTGTGCAGTTCGTCCATTCTCTTGTTTAATTTTTTCTCCTGCAGCCGAAAGAAGAGTGTCGAGATCACCGCACCTCATGCCACTGATCCCCCGAAGACGGTCCTTGATAGCCATTTTACAAGGGATGTGAAATTCCGGCGTTGATCTTGCTATGATTAAAAGTTTATTAACATCTCTGTTTACTGCCTGTTGGAATATTTGACATAGCAGTTCGTGCGGCAAATCGGTTATACGAGACATGTTGTTTTTTACTCTATGTTATTTATATACCCCACCCAAGTTTTTGTTTTGTGTTCATGGCGATGGTGGTGCCCAGTGCTGCAACTCGTTCACTCAACGTTGCGTCTCTGCTGACGAATCTTTCGAAAGCTGCGTGCTCTAACTTTCTGTCTGCTTCGTGACGTGCATCCAGATCCGTGCGAGTGGTGTTGTAAGCGATGTCGTGATTTTTGCATGCCGCGTCCAACGGATTCACACCCTTGTCTCCTCTCTCCAATCTTTTCTCGAGTTTGGTACCCGGTCCGCAGTACTAGTAGCCAGGTAAATGCATCTCGAAAGGTAACTTGTTGATGATGTTGTTCACGAGTCCCTTTCCTTCGGCCACGTTCCAGAATCTCGGAGGCAGCGTGTTGATGATTTTGATGAGGTAACCTATGCCCTTGTCGTCGTTCACGATGAAGTTGGAAAGTTTGGTGCTCATCATGTCCACGATGCCAACCTTCTCGTTGTAGAAATTACGATTGCCTGCATTCTCCTCTCCTGCAATAACCAACAACCTGTCTATGAGCTTGCGCACGTCGTCCACCCAAACGAATTCTTTGGGTAACGTGTTGTAGAGTTTGACGCCGCTGCCTGTTTTGACCTGGTTCATATCGGTTTGATGAGATTCCTGTACTTCTCACCGCTGCTCGATTTCACCCTATTCTGCGAGGCGTCGTTGTTTTGGTACAAGGCATCCGTCATGATCAAAATTTCCTTGTAACTCTGGTAATCTTCGTCGGTGTAATCCTTCGGCTGCTTTTTGGCAACGAGTTCCCACAGTCCCACCGTACCCGGATACCTGGTCCAACTATCCTTATCGCCTAAATTGACTTTAATGTCGTTGCCTTCGAAGGTCACCTTCGATTTTCCAATCTTCCAAACCACACCGCCGCCTTCATTGCTCTCCATGCTCGGATACAATCCGAACACTTCATCCTTGTCGAACTTGCCCGTGCTCAGGTAGTCTCGTGCCAAAGGTCCCAACTCGATCTTATCCAAAGACGACGACGTGTTACCTATGGCTCGACGTCGTGCCGGTACTTCCTTCAGTTCGAACGGGGTCGAAGGAATGCTCGAAATGGGCGTGGGTACGGTGTAACTTTTAGCTGCAAGTGGTACGAGTTCGTTGATCAAATTTTTATTTTGTTCCGTGACGCCTTTAATTTCTTTACCTAGACCGCTGATGGCATCGATCACAGGTTGATCTTGACGTTTCTTCTCTTCGTAGGATCCGCGATTCTCGGATTTCCAACCTTTGAAGCGTTTCGCGAGGTAATCGCGAAGCTTGAGATTTTCGTCTTCAATTTTTCGTTTCGTCATAACGTTATTTATACACATCGTTTCTCACAACGTTGCAACGTTTAGAAAGTCGTTGATTTTGTTTCTGTATTTTCCGTCGTTGGGTTTCCTCGTCATGTCGATCGTCGCGAATCCGAAATCGTCACTGTTCCAGCAAGAAGTGCAGCAGCGTTCCGAAAATTGATTGTAGTTCATGTCTCCGCCTACGTAGTCATCGTACGCGTGCTTGAGGTTGGTGTGATCTTGACGAAACAAACATATGAAATTAGCGTTGTCGCGTACTAACTGTTTTGGAATTTTGGAAAACGTTTGAGCTAGGTAAAAGCAATCTATTTCTTTGTGACGACCCTGCGTGAAAAAGTTGCGAATTTCATTTTGATTTTCCAGGATGACATCGTCGAACACAACGACTGAATTTTCACGACAATCGTCGAGTGGTTTTATTTCCGAAGCGAACGTTGCAATGTCCAGACCATCATACAGTTTCATCAGTTGCTGGTATTTGGATTGCTCCAAACTTTTCGAGAACACGTACAGATGCCTGTTCTTCCAATCTAACCAATTAGGTGCAAGGAGAAAATTGTCCACGAGCAGTGTTGTTTTTCCACACCCTGAAGGACCTACGATTAGACAGCGGATGCTGTCGGGAAGCAACTCGCCGTTCTTTTTTTTCGTTTGACTTTCCGAATCCGGTAGACGCTTCACCACGTTCCACGTACTCACAAGATCACTTCGTTCGCGTCGATCCAACTCTTTTCCGGAAGTCCCAGCCATTTGACAAACAGTTTGTCACCTTTTCTACGCAATACTTTCTCGATGAGGTACGTGTTAGGATGTTTCGTTTTAGAGAGTTCCTCTTCGTAAAATCTTCCTTTCAAAATCTCGCCGCTACTATCTTTTATTATATACGTGTGTCGGTTTCCGGGTAAAACTCGAACCACCGTAAAAAGTTCCGTGCTCCAATTTTTTGTAAATCCCTTCTCGAAGGTGCGTTTGAATTTGCTGATCCTCACCTGGTCTCCAATTTTGAATTTTGATTTCTTGGTAGTCGTGGGAGTGTACTTTGGACAGTAAACTGTAGAAATTAAACGCTGCTCGTCGGATTTCGTAACGTCAGCTGGCTTCATGCCTATGGTTCTGTGTACCGCATCATTATAGGTGTCGACGAGTTCCGGAAGAATGTCAACCCATTTGTAATTTCCCCGAAGCGTGAATCGTTTCCACATGTGTGTTTTCAAGGTTCGATTAAATCTTTCCACGATGCTGGCTTTGATGTGACTGAAAGTCTAATAATGTCGAATGTCATGTTTTTGAATAAACTTTTGGAATACGATGTTGTAAAATTCTTTACCGTTGTCTGTTTGCAAAAACCGAGGTCGTCTGTTGCTTTCGCGAAAAATTGTCTTGAATGCTTCCGTGACGCACGTTCCCGTTTTGGCCTTCAAAGGTAGAGCCCATGCGAATTTCGAAAACGTGTCTATGACGGTGAGGAGGTATTTGTTGCCCTTGTTCAATTTATGTACATTTTTCAAATTGCCGCTGCTCATCTCCACAAGGTCACTTTGCCAGAGGTCGTCGATTCCCTTGGTCACCACCGCCAAACGTTCGTAGTTGCGCCGTGCAGGTTTATGCAATTCTTCGACGATGGCTTGCCTAGACATTTTTTTAGAGATTACGTTTGAAGAGAAGCACCAGCGTGATGGGATTCAAAGAAGGTGGCACCTCGCTCGTGTTTTGAATGATCAGCTTATCGCCGGCACTCACGTCGAAAACGGTAAGATCTTCGTCTTCGTGTATTTCATATACGTTGCGCGTTTCGTTCCAACGTGCCAGAGGAATGTTTCCTGCTTTCTGGACACCACGATTCGATATCAAGGTCATGGTGGGAACGCTAGCTTTTCTGCCGTGAGACCAGTACGAAAATTCGTTTATCTGAATCGTGCCATCGAGGAGAAACTTGTAGTACGGATGATAAGGATGTAGCATGTACAGTTTGTTACCTTCGACGAACGTGGAGATTCTCTGTTGATTGGGTACGCTGTTGATTTCGATGGCTTGCAGAGAATGCAGTTTGGCGAATTTAGTATCGACGCTAACGAGGTTGCTGTGAAGCTGTCCCAGTGTATTTTGTAAGGGCAACAAATATTCGACTATGGTATTCGTTACGGTAGAAAACGACGGTTTGATTTTCACTTCCACGTTCAACTGCTTGTAGTTTTCGTTGAGTTCTTGCAACTTGGCACCGAAAGAGGCCAGCGTCGATTCCTGCGTGGATTTCAGCACTCCAACTTGATCTCTGATGTTGACGACAATACTCTGAAGGTTCTCGACTTGATTTAATTTCGAACTTTTCTCGGTAAGATCGTTCACGATGCTTCGCATCTCGGTAAACTGCGTGTGAAGGTCGGCGACGCTCTGCGAAGTGGGCAGCGTCGACACCAGCGAAGCAAGTTCGTCTCGAATCTGTTCCACGTTTGCCGTTTCCGTTTCCAGTCGTTTCAGCATTCGAGATATGTTCCTTTTCAAAACGTATAATTCTTTGGAGGTGGGGAGATTGGCCACCCTACTCTCGAGATCGCTCAACGAACTTTTGACGTCGCTCGAATCGGATAGTGCCGTCACGGCCGTTTTCAATTTTTCCAAATCTTCGCTCGAAGGTACGCTCGTCCGTAACGATTCCAAGTCACCCTGTATGTTGTCGAGTACGTGATGAAAATGAGCAAGGTTCGATTCGACGTTCAAATTTTCCAAATATTCCATCTTCTGCTGGACCGTGCTCAACGTGTCTTGAATGCTCGTCAACGCGCTTGCTTCAGCGTGAATATTTTTAATTTCTTCGTTGATCAACTCCAGAGACGCCTGAAGCGTAGCGATGGTGGTTTGAATGTGTTCGAAATCTTGATAGGCCTCCAATTGAATTTTTATGTTCGCGACGCTTTTACCGATGACCTGCAGTTCGTCCGACGATGGTAGGTTCGTCATGGTATCTTCCAAAGTCTGCAACTTGGATTTAATTTCTTCCAATGTGCCGGTGAATTCTTCTTGTAATTTGGAAACGACGACGTGCAAGCGTTCTACATCAATATCCTTCACAACGGTTTGAAGTTCAGAGAATTTTTTTCTATTGCGGAAGTTCGTTCTTCGATTTCGAGTTTCAATTTTTCCAAATCTTCATTTTTCGATTGAAATTGCTGTAATTTGGCCAAATCATTTTGAAGCGAATCCACGCTCAACTGTATATTTTGAACGCTGTCGTAAGAAGGTACGTCAACATAATTTTTTATGAGCGTTTTCAGTTCGGAATCGATTTTCAAAATAGGGTCGAGACATTGCGTTTGGAGCGTAGCGATCTCCGACTCTAAACTTTTGTTTAAGGTCTCCTGCAAAGCGATCAAATCGCTCCTCAACTTTTTAATTCGGACATCCAACATGAGAATCTCTTCTGCATGGTCTACACGCTTAGTGTTGCCGAAAATGTCGTTAGGCATTTTTGGTTAACGGTTATTTATAATAGGATAGACGATTCGCAATTCTACGAAGAGAGGAATGAGTTTGTCGTAATCTCCTAGGAGTTGAACGTAAAGACAATCTCCTGCAGACACGTCGTACGCCATGTTAGAAAGTACCTTGTCGTGCTTCATTCGAAAAATGTTCTTGCCGCTAGATATTTTAATTTCGCCTACGTTCTCGGGATTCACGGTGATCCGAAGTTTCCCGTCGATCGGAATTTCGTAGAAATGTAAATTGTTGTTGAAGACGTAAAAAATCTTGCCCACGTCCTCATCCAATTTCGTCCAAATGCTGTTGAGGTGAATGATCAACAGACCGTTGAGTTTAGTTAACATGGAAGGTAGAAATTCATGATCTGTCGTCGCGCGGTGTACAGTCTCCATTGTTTGCTTTCGGAAACCAAAAAGATTCATTGGCATGCTGGTTATTTAAGGATACGGTCAAAGTTTTTTTTTGTAATAACAGTCAAAGTGTTTTTTTTTTGTTTTTTTTTATGAATCTTCTGTTGAAGATGGGCATATGTTGCAGGTTTTGCTTTCTGCTAAGCGATAGTGCCCCCACGGCAATGTGTGAATACCACACTCGAGGACGCACCTCTTATCGTCATCGGGATCCAGCGCAATTTTTCTAACTTTGTTTGTGGTGATGATATGGTCGACGCTCTGGATGCGCTGTTCTGCTCTTAGAACCGACGACTTGGTCTTGAGGCAATCGACGAAGTCCTCGAATGTGAGATGCTCCCGAACCACCTGTCTGCCGACACCCTTGGCCTTCTTGGTAACGCTGCCCTCGGCTTTGATGGTATAGGCCTTGGCGCGAAGACCGGCAAACTCGAGAATTATATCACCGTCCTTCTCGTCTTTGAGTTTGCCAGGCTCCTTCTTGTTGCGAGTCGGGATTTTGTATCGGTTTGGCTGGGGATAGCCTGACGTATCAAAGAGGTTCACAAAAGCTGGTACCGTGGCTATATCCCCGTATGCATCGTCCGTGCGAACGTGGTACATCAAACTATCTGTGTCCGTGTAGAGTAGGTTGATATTGTCGTTATAGTGCTGGCGTAGTATCCCATAATATATTTGAAACATGTGCAGTTTGCTCAGGTCTAATACTGAGGCACCAACATAAATTGGCTTGTTGAGCATCACCTTGTTCTTCCTCATATGCACCAGAGCAAGCTGCTCATTATAAATAGTCCTCGATTTGAAGAACGGGTTTGCTACGAGCCTGCGACATTGTGCTTTGTTTGATATTAGCCTCACATCTACATGATTTCGCACATTCTCCATAGTTTTCCCAAACACCGCATTGTTCATTAACTTGAAGAAATCGCGATCGAAATCAGAAGTGGCGGCTGTACGATGTTCGGTGTTGAGCTCGATGTATGGCCTCAACCATGGAGAATGCTCGAACATCAAAACTTGATGTACTGTGCGGACGGTAACCCCTTGCTTCATCAACCACCGGAGGTTTTGGTAGTGCAGGACATAACGCTCTTTGGGCTCGAAGTCCATGACGAGCTTCTTCTGGTTGGAATCGGGTGGACACTTGAACTCGGGTGCAGGGGGAAGATCGCAGAACAAATCCTGCAGCTTCTCGGAGAACTCAAAGTCCACCTCGGCAAAAAATCCGCATTCCTCATCGTCGAAACCTTCAACGTCGAAGTTGGAGGGATCAGCCCACTCGAAACCTCTAAAAGGGAGTGGCTGCATCATGGAGTGTCCGTAGAGGTTATTGACGTCCGTGTACATGATGTAGCTGGACGGTTGTGAGGGGTCGTAACCGGTGGCCATGTGGTGATTGTTGGCGTGCGAGTGTCGCTGCGACACCTGGACCATTCCACCCCGCACGGCACGTTCCACAAACAGCATCATGTCCAAGTCCGAAAGAAGCTCAAGCCTGACTTTCGTAACAAGAAGCATGGCCGACCATGCCAATCCGGGAAGACTGTAGAAGTATGCAGGGTCCAGCTTGTAGATGGTCTTCGCAGTTGCACGAAACGCCTGGATCACATCGGCGAGGAGCGTCACATCAAGTTTGAGGTACGCATCGTGGTAGTCCCCGAGATTTTGGCAATCCAGCTCGCGCCACATGGACTGAGCATGGTTATAGTCATCCTCAGAGATGCCCGAGCCTCGCAGCTTGCTATAGAAGTTTGCTCGAGGAGGAAGCGACGTCTCCGCAAACTTGTCGGGGCCCGTTACGTACTCGTAGGGGTAGACCCCCTTACGCCTGAAGAGACCGGCGTCCAAGTTCGGAAAATTCGCAGAGGTGATGAGCATTTTCTCTTCGCTAAGCTTCCCCGCGAGAGCATCGAGGCTGGCCGGGAGGAACCTCAGGGAGTCGAGGAAGCGAAGCTCGACGGTAGAGCGTGATCACGGGATCGACACTTGTTTGCTCACACTGATGTAACGCTCCTCGTTCTGCGCCAGGACGTTGATTCGCATGTCGTCGTACCCAAAATGAGGCACCAGATGGTGGAAGTCGTATCCCGAGCCATTGTGAAAAAACACAGGGATGAAGCGCGGGTCCCAGGCCATACGGTTGCAATCGTTGCACCAAGGACCAACGTACCTACCATTAAAGTGATCGTGGTGTCGGACTTTACAGTTGTTGGCGGTGTACTCCTCGACGCAGACAGGGCAAGCGATGGCCTCGTCGTGTCTACGTTGATCGTCGGGGGACAGTGGGAGCATAGACTTGGGGGCCAACAGCACCTTCCCTATCTCGATGGCCTCGACAACCATCCTCTCGAGGAAGTGTTTGGCTGCGTCGGGACCACGGTACACGTAGGGCTCGGGGGCGATGTGCTGGCCCCGACGCACCACAACGTATGCGAAACTGGATGCCTCGTGGAGTTGGTAAGGGGTAGTGGAGGAAACTTCGGGATCGGGATAGCAAGTGGACAGGGGTTTGAGGAAGGCCTCGAAGTCCGCGATGATGATAGCGGGGTGCTCCACCATGGCACCGCGCATGTGGAAACACTCCACGGTACCAGGTTTGGGCAAGACTGCCACCCCCGGCTCGTTGGCATTGCAATAAAGTTTGTGGTTAGCGAGCTTCTCGGCAGCGATGTTGGGACCTCGAACATGTTGGTAACTGCGTTGATCCTGTTCGTCGAATATTGACAAGCACCTGCGACACACCTCGACGTGGTGACTATCACTGCTCCGTTGGCTCGAAACAAGCCGAGAGAGGGAACGGATGAGGGTGTAATGGTGATGGGTCTCGTCCTTGATGAGTAGGAGATGGATTTCTCGAGCATCATCGTTGTCTACGTCGCTCACCCGGATGGGGTACACCACATTTTTGTCGGTGAGGCCATAAACGTTGATGGCCAACCGAGGGTTGTGTGTACGGGCCTCGAACTTGCGAATGTCCGGGACCTCCACCGGGTAGTCGATCCCAGCAATGGCATCTTCCAGCTCTGGCTCGTAGGGTAGATAGTGGTTAACTCGGTGTGGTTGATTTTTCCATTGGACAGGGTGCAATGCTGCAAGCACCGACCAGAGAAAGCACTTGGCGTCACTGTTCTGAATGTTCAGGACGGCCTTCTTTGTTGTGATGGAAGATGGTAAGCGGACGTAGCTGGAGGCGGAGAGAGGCACAAACTTGCAAAGTTTGACGCGCAGTTCGTGAGGCTCCCCACACAGCGAACCCCCCGAGCCCTTGGCTTGATGTTCCTCCTGCTTTGCCACCAGCTCCTCGGCAAACTTGTTGTAGATGACCTCTAGGTTTTCGACATCCGCCAGATGCAGCGTCTTCGCCTTGGTGTTGTGGCAGAAGCTGTAAATTTCATCAGACGGCTTCTTGTACTGGCAACGTAGCGATGCGTAGAATTTGGTGGAGTGCGTTGCAAGCGTATCGCCGAGGATGGAAATAATTTGGGCTTGCACGTTCTCCATAAAGCTACGCACGTCGCATGAGCGCTCCGAAGTGAGGACAAAGTCCTCTAACAAACGCTGGAAAGCAGACTGGTTCGCTTTCGCCACAGGCTTAACACGTTTGGCGGATGGTGACGAGTCGGCTTCGGCTTTTCTCTTGGTCGAGCTGGTCGACGGTTGAGCCCCAGATGTACTTTTGCTTAAACAAGTAAGCTTATGCTTTTTGGCATACGCAATTGTAATATATTTATTGCATCCGGAACATAGTTTAGTGGCAGCCAAATGCCTGCCTGGCACGCAGGTACGACAATGTCTTGCAAAATGTTTGCTTGATATGGTTCTTTTGCAAACATGGCAACTTTTCATGGAGCGCATTTTTTTGGGGGGGTATGTTTATTTATATGTGATCTGTTGGTGGTAGTGTGTTTACAAAACAAAAAATGCCTTATGAGAAAAATTTTGTAAGCTAATTCTAATTAGTGTTAGTTTGAGGGGTTTATTTATATATGGGTGGTGTTGTCTTCCTCAAATATGTGCTTTAATCAACCCTATAAAAAAAAATATATATAAGAAAAATATGATTGTAGATAGAAAAAGCACAATAAATATTGTATGCATGTGTAATTCTATTTAGCTTATTTTTGCTAGACACGAATATTCTTCAGATTTTATTGCCCATTAGTATATTTTTCTACCATTCTAGTAGAGGTGTGAAACTATGAAAATGTTTTTGTTTATATATATTCTATTGTTTTGGCTGATATAATAGCAAATATATATATATATATAGCTATTTTGAAATTCTAAAACTTTCAGGTATACTTATTTTTACATGCAAACATACATCATAAAAAATTACACAATCGTATTTTTTTTCCATACACACATTTTTTATTTTCAGAAAACAAAGTTATTTTCGATCTCCATTTTTTTTAAATCAAACAATAAACATTATTTGTGTTTATAGTATTTGTCGGGCAATAGCAGATAAAACAAGAATGGGTTTTCTACGACCCATAGTTTTCGAGTTACAAAACAACTTAGAAATTACATCTTGAAATTTAAATTTAAAATAACTCGAAAACAGTAAGCACTAATCATTATGTTTCCAATAGGTTGTAGAGTACATTTAATTTTTTATCAAATGTTATTAAAATTTTCGAAATAGGGTAAAAACTAAGCCAGCAAATCAAGTTTCTCAAAAAATAAAAAAATTGTCTATATTTTTGAAATTTGAGGGGGTGGAATCGATTTTATTTGCTAGTCGAATAGTTTTCGTCAAATTCTATCCAACAAACTTAAAATCATCATCCTAGGTCAATTAGGAGCCAAGAAAATCAATGTCTTAGAAAACATCTTAAGACAAATGTCTTAAGAAAATTTTCTTGACAAACCGGAAGTAACATCTTGACAGACCGGAAGTCGACTTTCTTAAAGATTAAGACAAATATCTTAAGATGTTTTTCCAAGACATTGATTTTCTTGGTTCCTATGGGGCCTAGAACCACGCAACTTTGGATTATGTATATACCGTTGTTTTTTCCTACATATTTACTAGGGTTCAATAGTGCTGTGGTTGTGTTGTTGCCTTGTAATCAAGAGGTCCTAGGTTCGAACCCGATAAAAATATATAGTGGTTCGGATCCTACTTTAAAAAAAAACTGTAGGCCTAGTCCCGATTAGCCTTACTGTGCATAAAATAGACTTAAAACAACAAATCCAACCCAGAGTATCAACAAATTCAATAAAATAAAATTTCCCTCTGTACACTCCAAGTTCGATACCCGGCGGAGGTGGTTCGGATCCCACTGTAGGTCCAGTTTCGATTAGCCTTACTGTGCATAAAGTAGACTTAAAACAACAAAACCAACCCAAAGTATCAACAAATTCAAAAAAATAAAATTTCCTTCTGTACACTTGTATAATTTTAAACTCCAAGTTCGATACCCGGCGAAGGTGATTCGGATCCCACTGTAGGTCCAGTTTCGATTAGCCTTACTGTGCATAAAATAGACTTAAAACAACAAATCCAACCCAGAGTACACGCGTCAATACTATCCACCATGAGTAAACTAACATGATCATAATCATCGTCCCACCCCTCCCTCCGATTGTTACCTCGCTTTTATGTTATTCACGATGAAGAATAGTTTTTTCAAGCGCACATTATATATGCTCATATTTTTTTTGTTTTGCGTAATTTCGTTGTTTAATCAAAACAACACTTTCTGTTCACTAACGCCACTCGCAATTATTATTATTAACACACACACATGCAAAAGAAATAACAAGAAACAAAACTTACCTACAAAAAGCCGCTAGCAATTTAACACACACAAAACGGTAGTATAATCGCGTACAGTTGTAAAAACGTTACTCTTCTGTGCAGAAGCTTTCACATTACTGTGTTTGATCTAACCTACGTCGACACCACAGAACAAAAATCACCCCCCTTTCACCCCTCCTTTCCTCTCTCTTTCAACATGAACTTGGGGAGTGGTGCAAATTCCACACCAAAACATCCGTTCCGCCCGGCACAAAAGTTGATGTTTATCGCGACGTTATGAATCCAACAGGATACACGTGGCGCGTTGAGCGTGTCCCGTAAGAAATACAGTGCTGGGCAGAACAAAAGTTGATGTTTATCGCGGGAGCACGAATCTCACCGGCTGCACAGAAGCATGTCTCCACGTGTATTTCTCACGGGGACACGCTCAACGCGCCACGTGTATCCTGTTGGATTCATAACGCCGCGATAAACAACAACTTTACCGCCGGGCAAACTGCTCGAAATAGACGACAAACAGAATACGGCTAAATTGATGATAAACAGCATGTATAGTCAGATGTACGAATTGAAAAACATTCCGGAAGAGATTCGCCCCCCACGTTAATCAATTCTACGTTCGAAGGCTGTACGGAACCGCAGCCGTTAGAACCTTTTACTTTTTTTTGGTTGGGCACCACGCACCCTGGCGAGGTTATAGGGGCCAGGAATCCTAAAAAAAAAAACAACAATTATTTATTTGTTTGTTTGCCTCACAATACGAAAATAATAAGAGGCGCCAGCGCGCGCACGTGTGTATAGCACATCGTGTTTCCCCCGAGAGAGGTTTACAAAGGTCACGATAGGTCTCTCCCTCTTTATCTTACAGCAACATTGGCATCTCTATTTTTTTAGTTGTAGGTGGGTTGCCAACACAATCTAGTTAATAATGCTACATATTATACACACACACGCACACACATACTGTGTTGCCATCCATCCATCCCTCTCTCTCTTTTACGGCAGTATATATTTGTTGCCGGCTCTCCTTGCCCAGTGTGTGTATGTTACGCCAGTATATAAATTGGCTAAGCCTCAAGCAAGGTAGCCCTTGCCAAGTAAGAAAAAAGGGCTGTAGGTAGGTGTTGGCAACACTGTCGGTTGTTTAACTCTTCCCTCTCTTTCCTCTCTCTTTTTTTGTAAAAGGCTATGGCAAAAGTACCAGTAGGTTGGCAAATTGCTTTATGCACTGTAAGGCAAGCCTCAAGCAAAGTTGCCAGCTCCTTGCTTTAGGTTAGGTTAGACCAAAATAAAAACCTTGGTGACTTTTCGAGTAAGATGTTGGCAATACTGCAAGACAAGCCTCAAGCAAGATTGCCAGCTCCTTACTTTAGGTTAGGTTAGACCAAGATAAAAACCTTGGTGATTTTTTCGAGTAAGATGTTGGCAACACTGCAAGGCAAGCCTCAAGCAAGGTTGCCAGCTCCTTGCTTTAGGTTAGGTTAGACCCAAAAAAAACCTTGGTGATTTTTTCGAGTAAGGTGTTGGCAACACTGCGAGAAAATGGGGCTCATGCCTTACGAGAGCAAACCATTAAGGCGAGCCCCATTTTCGGTTGGTGAACCGGGTTGATACTACTACTACCGAGGAGGCCCCGTGACAAAATGTTATTCACTCGATCTCTACAATAATTTATTTCAACATTTACATTTTCGTTTTCTTCTTTCTTTTTGTTAACTACTCTTATACGACTCATTTTGCGTCTTGGAATTTCTTCTTGTTTCCTGAAAAAAAATACATGCAGACCCCCCCGGTGCAAATAGATAGAAAGCTCACTCTCGAGAACTAATTTATAAATAACGTAATTATTAGGAAACTATTTGAACATTAACTGATATAACTGCAGATGAAACAATACTTACAGACGCTAACGAAATATCTATTCTTGTATAAGCTCACAGGCAACACGTATCTTGTGAGTCATTCACATTTTCTAACTACGAGCGAAGGTCACTGAACCAAAGGATGGCAAACAGGCGTCTGCTCTACGAAACTAGGGTTAGCAGACGAGTCCCGTGTTCCTGTTATCAATGACGTACGAAATAAGGAGGAACACAGCTTTCATATCAAACTAGACGTATGTTTTGGTCCCGCCATTGCATGTAGAACACTTTCTCGTCGTGGCCTTGAAGGCCTACGTAAAGGCTTCTCTGCAAGAAGCATAGCTTACCATTGAGGGGAAGAAAAGTGTGTGTGTATCGAAGTCCTTCAACTTTCGTATTCTTCTTCATTTCAGAACGCGTGCTGTATCGTCGACTTAATCCAATCTATCCGTTGTTCTGTTTCTGTTCGGTAATTTAACATTATCTTTCTGCTTATGTTATTCGCGACGAAGGTTCTGGATTCTACTATCTGGACAACAACGGGATTGTGTTGGTTGGTTGATTTGGTGTCTTAAGACCACTTTATGCAAGACTAATCGGGAATGCATTTAAAGTTTAAATTGGGATCCGAACCACTATGTGCCTACACTTTACTTTGCTACTAGATATTTGCATTGAGAGTTATTTCGAATACAAAGAAACGGAGAATGGAGTAGTGGGAAGGAATCACCTCACATGTTTGAATTATACCCCCCCCCCCCCAAATACACACACACAGGATCGGTCGTGGTTTTTATAACGAAATACAACATGATGAATTGTGTCAAGAAAAACTGGAGCATATTTATATCCCTACGGAACTTGGAAGAAAGTCCACGTAGAGATTATAAAGTTCTGTTCGGACCAAATCTGACGTATAGTAAATGAAAATGCAAAGTGCTACCTTGTGCTTTGCACCAAGTCATGAAGGCGTGTAGGGGGTGTGGAGTTAGGGCCCCACACTTTCTTGTTACGGCCGAAGGTGGAGATAATGTGATCAGCACCACGCCCCTGGCCGCCGTTAACCCCATCCCCTTGAGTTTCCTACAGGTACCCACTTTATACGACGCTGGGTGGGCGCCGGAGCCACTTGAACAGGTGGACAAAATTCTAATTCTCCCCAGTCGGGGATCGAACTCTCGCATGGTAATCAAACGCCCTAACGACCGAGCTGCTGCGGCACATATAGTATAGTAGCCTTTGTAATTAAGGCAATAATTATTTTAGCGTTTCGTTCAACGCTTTTGGGCGAATCATTTTCGGACATGTAACGTGTAGCTCTTGTCGTTTCTGCGAAATTGGCTTGAGAACAGGCGATATTCTGACGAACAAAATTCCACCTGACAAGTGACGTGACATTCCTATATTTACTGTGTCTGTTGGCTATTGCATGAAAGACGAGTTGCTCTTGAGACAGACAATCACCCGATCACCTAAAGTGCAATGTGTGTTGCCTACAATTCCGTCATTATTTACTGCCATTAAAGTCTTATGGGGAAGAACTTTTTTCCACCACTGTACACCGTGGTAACTGCTTCTTCAGGTCAACGATGCTCTGGCGCCTGGACCCACGGCCAGTATAATCCTTTGTGGGGTTGTGTTGACCTGTGGTTGTCCTTGTGTGTGCTGAGTTCCCCTTTACAGCCTCAACTTTTAACCTAGGTAAGAAGATTATGGTAGCAGAGAATATACAGTTTTAGTTCTTGTGAAGTAAGGAATTAATGTAGTAGTTTTACAAATTGAGTGAGTAAGTTTTTAACAGACATATTTTATTTTATTGTTGGGGGCCTGCCCATAATTTAAATTCAGTCATTCTTTACGAGCCCATGTTCTGTACTCGTGTACGAACCCGGTACCCTTAGCATCGTAGAGCTCTGTGCTTACCTTTCCGCCACGCAGGTCGGCTCTCCTTATTATCTAATTCAATTCATTACTCTCACATTGCGGAAAGCAGAGTGAATGGGCATGGCCACTGGCGTATGCAAAGAGCTGCTGGGGCTACAGCCACCTCTCGAAATTTGAAAAAAAAAAATATATCATGATTCAGGAAAGAATTCGGGATAAACTAAAATTGTAGATGAAAACTCCCTTAAAATGACCCCTGCTTATCATTTTTGTTTTTGAAGAACTTTTATAACCAAGGTTTGAAATTATAATTATGAAATATTTTGTAATGTGTCCAGTGATCGAATTGGGCCTGTATGGCATACCGGTAGTGAATTAAGATGCCAAAAATCTTACCGCCAGTAATTTTTCAAAATTATTGGAGCTGATCGTCATTTCGAAGATGAAGAACAAGATCCCCGTCTACAAGAATCCTGGAAACATGCTAAAATAAGCTACTCCAGTATGGATTTGTTTATTATTTTGGCCAACCTATTTACTAAACCATGACACGTCCGTCACTCATATTACGCAGCTTGTGTTAGGAACTTCTGCACTAATGATTAGTTTAATGTCTAATACATTATTAATTATTGCAATTCATTTGGCAAAAATAGAAAAGGTGCGCAATTTGTGGTGATAGAAGAGAGAGATAATTGATGTATTACTTAAGAAATTGCAAGAAAAAGGATTGTATCAATAGACAGATCTGTACATGCGAGCATACCGGCTGTAATTTAATTCCATTTCGGCCACTGAATGTGTCCCGCCCTTACCAACAACGCAGCTATGTGTTCACTTCTGCAATTCCAGTCCTTTCCGTAAAATAATCCTGCGCACGTTAGTGGGCATGGTGCTTCACAATTAGCTACTATTACCTTTGCCGTTTTCTGTATCATTTATTAAACAGAAAAATCTTTCAAACGCTATGGAAAATATGTCGGAGAAGAAAAGCACACCTGAGTGGATTCGCTTCAGACGATATCCTCCAAAGCTCTGTTACTCTACACCCACGCCTTTGTGCAAGAGTGTCAGGTTTCACAGGAACTGAACTTCCTTAGAAACTTTCCAGCTGCGTTACTGCAGCAAATACTGCAACGAAACTGCATCCATCCACTCAACCAGCTTCTCCTCGTGGATGTTTTGTGAACCCAATACTCTTGACTTCCACGTAACATTTTAACTCTGTCTTTCTGTGCACCGAGGCTCCTCTATTGGACTTTCAATTTCGTCGAGAACTTCTCAGATTCAATTTGATGCCATTAGAGAAAGCTATTGCACTTTGGATCCAAGCCAATAAAATATTTATTGCCCTTTGGTGCAATAGTCTGAGCTCAGAGGTAATTTTGAAAACCTACCCAATGCACCAGAGAAAATGTATCCCTTGTGTGTGTACACACAGAGTGTGTCGTGCAATACCGACAAACTTTCACATGATGTGATGTCGAAGCGAAGAATTTATTTTAATAACGTTTTGCAGGATCAGGCCTCGTTTTAACGCTATTTTTCCGAGTTGCAATTCAATCAATATGTTATGACATCTGGCAAGAGATTTTGTAACTACTCTGACTGCAGCGTGTGGACGCAAATGAATTCACCGGAAAAGTACGTTGATTATTGCACAAGGGTTTTTATCTAGAGAGGCTCAAAACCTACGACAGTCATCCAAAGCTTTCTCTGTCACATTCTGATATCCGTCATATGTTGTCCTCACAATATATTTGAATAAAATGCACGACAAGCACAACACCACACCGATATGCCCTGAAAACACATTAGATGAATATTGTTGTGTTTGTAAATTAAGTAACCTAACCTCCAACTGGTCTTCCGAATGAGTGATTTGATTTATTTTACCTCGCTTTTCTGCCACTTTGGCTAATTGCGAAGATGAGGATGAATGATGATGAGATGGATGAATGGACAATTACATGTGGACAAGACGCAACAGAGTTCCAACAGATGATTGTACTTAATGGGAATTCAAACGCCAGAGCCTCGTTAGTCTGCGTTCAGGGTGTACTACGTTGAAGTGGGGTCGATTTTGAGCAACTGGTCTTCGAGGTGGAGTCATAAGCGTAACGTACTATGAATGACATCATACATCCCAAGTTCGAAACCTGCTCAGGGATGTGTTTGTCCAATCAGCACGTTATTGCACCGGCATGTATAACGTCACGATTCACAAGAGCGGTAGAAAATGCGAAGTAAAATCAAAAATAGATATTGATGTGGTCAATTGAGTGGTTTCTGACCAAGCAAAAGCTAATTTCACCATCATCAGCTTGTAAACAATCAGCTCTTGCGTAAAACATTGGTAAATTCTCCTTTATCACCTACCTTGCAGTTTCCTCACGTGCCTCCAGTAACTGGGGAAAACGTTTGACGCAAATTGCGGAGTCTCTAGGTCGCGACTAGTACGGCACCAATCTAGTGTTACGTAATGGCGCTCACAAAAGGGGGTCAGTGTGGGTTATTCCCCTCTCGCCTATGCCAGGGCTGCAAAAGAAATCAGAATCACTACCTCTCGAAAATAAAATATCAACGACCCGAAAGAGATGGAACGACATGTGAATAAAGGAAGTTACCTAACACTGAGTCTCATAATCTATATTCATCCCGATATTCGAATAATTATATCAAGAATAATTCCGTGAGCAGGCCATCTGGCACGAATGGAAGAGGACAGACAAGTTTATAAGGTTTTGTTGGCAGGATTGTTAAAGGTCCAGGAATTTAAAATAAATTCAATTCCGGTCCAGGAGAGAAAATCAGCAAACGTAAACTGGTTCTGGACCGTAAAGAACCTTTTTATCTGTGAAGTATTTCAATTCGGTCCAGGGACTTTTTTCCGGATCAATTTAAATACGGTCCAGGAACCTTTTTCAATTAAACAATACGCAACTTGGACCGAATTTAAATTGTGCGAGAAAAAGATTCCGGTCCTCCAGTGGAACTCAATAGAACCCATTAGAATTTATGGGTTCCTGGACCTTTAACAACCCTGCTTGTTGGGAAACCTGATGGTAAGAGACTTGTAAGAAGGCTAAGATGAGCTTTGAATTTGACATGCACAGATAGGCTAATCTGGTCTGGACCTACAGTCTGTGCAATGTGCCTCCACCAGATATTAAACCTGTGATCCCTTGATTATAAGGCGACGACGTTACCACTACGCCATCGGGGAGGCCCAAAAGCTAAGATGAATATGGAATGACAATATTAATAAGGACTTAAAGAAAATTGGTAACGATGGTCAAGAGTGGATTGAGCTTGCCCCGGATACGCCACAAATGTTGCTGCAGAATAAACCTTTGGTTTTAGAAGTGCCGGAAGTGCACAGCGCACATGCGTATAAGCGTTTTGCCGCTTTTCATTAAATCATTAAGAACATTACGCATGTGTAGTTCATGTTTGAGCTTTCCTTTTTAATTATTAAAGACATTACGCATGCGAAGTCAATGTGTGCACTTTCATTTTTAATAATTAGCTATATACTCGTATTAAGAATGAGCAGTGTGTGTTCGCTTCTTCATTTTTTAAATAATTAACTGCATTATGCATGCATGTGCATTCAATTTCATTTTTAATAATGAAGGACTTATTCATGCGCACTGGCGTGCTTCCGCTTGGATTTCAGGTTCGTTTATTTTACCAGTTCAAAAATTTGCATACCTCAAGTACGCTAACTCTACGGTTTCACCATACTTGTACAACAGGAAATTCCCAATACATGACAATGCTTCATAAAATTATGAATTTAAAATTAATACATTTTTTACGGTTTGATCACATTTTTTGTGATTTTTTTTTACGCAGTGTGCAAACTAACCAAGAGAATGCCAAGGACTCCCCTCCGCCCTCAATTGACGTTGTATATGAAGAATGATATTTAGTAAAGTGTAATATGGCCGACTACAAATAGCTCCAGTAGTAGGTTGGGCGTGAATACAAATACAGTTGGGCACCCCTGGGTTATGCAGTCTTTGTTTTCTTAGACAACTTTTGTTACTATTTCAACTGGTTGGAAATCTAACAGTCTTTGGTTTGAATCATGGGTAATATGTTTCTTCAAGTGTTATCTTATCTAATTCACCGGCCCTCAAGAAGCATATGCTTTCATGTACTCCATTATTCATACCTCCAGGAGATATACCATTTAAAATATTGATAAATTCCTTTATATCGATTGTTAACTCGCAACGGTAGGACAGAAAGTTCTGTCGAGATGTGCCGATAATCTTGTATTTGATAAGGGATGTCTTTCAAATTACCAAATTTTATCGTCCCTACCCTCGTAGTTGCAGCGATAACCAACACAAGGGATATACGTGTAAAATTTTAAATTAAAGTTACATAATTCTAGCTAGAAATTAAATCGTATAAATTGCTATAAACGGAATAATTGCATTCTGATTCATCGACTTCTGCGAAAATCCCTACTCTCTTGTCCACGAAGCTCTTCGGAGATCTCTGTCTAATTAAGATAAGTGGCGTAATGGGATGCTGTGGTCCAGACAGAATCGCTTTAGGAATCGTCGAGACCCATTTTGGTTCCTTGATAGTCGTCATGTGACTCCATATTCATTAGGTAGGTAGGAGACGTTCGAACGGCTAGGTAAAAGGGAACGCTTTTAGAGAAGCAATGAGAATAGTTGCCAAGCAGACTAGACAAGTGGTTCGATGTTCCAAAATAATGTGAATGCAGTTACGTTCCACATATGCCAACTATTAAGGCTGGTTGTCTTATTCTCAACTTACTGTTAACGGTTCGGAATTGCAGCAAAACTGTATGCATTATACTGGATTGTTACTCGTTATGGTACTACTATTCACTACCCCTTGTCTTTCTCCTTTTATTCTTCCCTTTCTTTAAAAACTTATCTCCTTTCATTCTTCCCTTTCTTTCACTACCCATCTCCTTTCATTCTTCCCTTTATTTCACTACCCATCTCCTTTCATTCTTCCCTTTCTTTCACTACCCACCTCCTTTTATTCTTCCCTTTATTACCCATCTCCTTTCATTCTTCCCTTTCTTTCACTACCCATCTCCTTTCATTCTTCCCTTTCTTTCACTACCCATCTCCTTTCATTCTTCCCTTTATTTCATTACCCATCTCCTTTCATTCTTCCCTTTCTTTCTCTACCCATCTCCTTTCATTCTTCCCTTTCTTTCACTACCCATCTACTTTCATTCTTCCCTTTCTTTCATTACCCATCTCCTTTCATTCTTCCCTTTATTTCATTACCCATCTCCTTTCATTCTTCCCTTTCTTTCACTACCCATCTCCTTTCATTCTTCCCTTTATTACCCATCTCCTTTCATTCTTCCCTTTCTTTAACTACCCATCTCATTTCATTCTTCCCTTTCTTTCACTACTCATCTCCTTTCATTCTTCCCTTTATTTCATTACCCATCTCCTTTCATTCTTCCCTTTCTTTCACTACCCATCTCCTTTCATTCTTCCCTTTCTTTCACTACCCATCTCCTTTCATTCTTCCCTTTCTTTCACTACCCACCTCCTTTTATTCTTCCCTTTATTTCATTACCCATCTCCTTTCATTCTTCCCTTTCTTTCACTACCCATCTCCTTTCATTCTTCCCTTTATTACCCATCTCCTTTCATTCTTCCCTTTCTTTAACTACCCATCTCATTTCATTCTTCCCTTTCTTTCACTACTCATCTCCTTTCATTCTTCCCTTTATTTCATTACCCATCTCCTTTCATTCTTCCCTTTCTTTCACTACCCATCTCCTTTCATTCTTCCCTTTCTTTCACTACCCATCTCCTTTCATTCTTCCCTTTCTTTCACTACCCACCTCCTTTTATTCTTCCCTTTACTTCATTACCCATCTCCTTTCATTCTTCCCTTTCTTTCATTACCTACCCCAATCTTAAAGCAATCCCTTGCATATTGCAATATACCATAGTGGTACATGAAAGGTGCAGAGGTCGAGACACATATGAGGGGTCAGATGACAAGTGGCGCAACTCCATTGAAGACAGTTTTGAGAAAAAACATACATTTAGATAGTTTAGGATTGATTTAAATCAAGATTTAAATAATGTGATTTTTAAAAAATAATAATCACTGATTTAAATCACTTTAAATAAATAATTTACAGAACAATGTGCATAAGTATTTTGTAGATATCATAACCACTTTTGATGAAAGTACATTAATCTCGTAAACTTTTAATGGTGTTTATTAGGCTCTAAGAAAGGAAAAAAAGGAAAAAACACGTGCTGATGAGGTGAAGCTCATACGAAAGGCAATATAATATGTAAACTGTAAACACACTTGAATTCCTCTTGATCTAAAATTCAATAATTTTTACAGACAAAAATAGCAAATATTTTGTGTAGAATAATATACAAAATACTAATCATGTTAAACTGTAAATGGTATCCTTGTCATTAAACTGTAAATAAACATGGCAGCTGAAGATTTGCAAACTATCATTAAAAAACATTACCAAAATTCAGCTACAAAGGGTATAAAAATATTTTAAGGTACAATTATGTAGTACATCCAGAATGTTTTGGTTTCACTGGAAGAAGAGTTACTGAAATTATTATAGTTTCATTAAAACACACAACAAACATATGTACAGTGCCAGAAACAGATTTTTTTGATTTGCTTTAATCAAACTGCTTAAATATTTTACAGGATCGTTTACCAAAAGTAGATTTAAAAAAAAAAAGATATACCTATATGTATGGTGGCAAAAATCATATATGCAATGTTGAGTGTGTTTTTTTAAAAATAAAAAATCGATGTAAATAAAAAATCTGATTTAACTCACAAGAATTACACAAAAAATTTTTTTTAAAAATAAAAATCGTGATTTTTATCCATCCTGCTTAGTACTATTTTTAGCTATTGGAGCACAAACATAGTGTATCCTCCATGAGCAAGAATTTGAAACTTATGAGATACTTACTTCTGGCACTGAAATGTTGATACTTTACAGTTCTAAGTTATACGTGTAACTCCATTTCCATGAAAAGTGGAGTTACGCAACTTGTGCTCTGAAGCCCTCACATTTGTGGAGGTGATGAGATCAGCACCACGCTCCGACCGCCTTTACCCCTTCTCTAGGGTTTCCTTCGGGTACGCATTTAATAGACACTGAATGAATCCTAGAGCTACTCCATTTAGGGACATTGGTGTATACAGCATCCCCTCTGAAATCACTCTCCCCGGAAACGGAATAGAGTTTCCCGTGTAGCAGTGAGATGTCCTACCTCAGTGGAGATGTCCACTGTGGAGAGTAGAAATGTCACAGATTTTTTTCGGATGTCGGATATTTTTTCTGAAGTTTAGAAATTCTGATGTCGTGTATTTATGTTTGTCCTTTAAGTATCCATTACCTTTCGAGACGATCCGAATATCCAATCATTGATCATTCCTGCTAAATTGACTTATTTCTAATGACGTAACATTCCCGATTACCTTCTAGGATCCTGCTCTATCATGAAACGATTCTTCCATCTGGAATATTGATATAAATAAATATTTAAATAAATAAATTATTCTTAAAGGAAATGATTAACGAATTTAAAGAAGGGCACTTTTTATCAAGCGTAGGCTAAAACAACGTTAGCAATGCTAGTGAAAGTTCAGTTTTTACATAGATATAACAAATATAATCCATTAAAATCAATGGTGTTAGTCAGGCCAGTAAACCTAAGCTTACGGGATTTTTCCTTTTTTGTAAGAATGTCCTGTTATTGTTGGCAAATCATTGCAGCAAGCAGATTTGTACTTTACAGTAGGCATAAAAGTTCGAACTTACTCAATACTCAGACACTCCAAGAGCCCTGAGAGATTGGAAATCTTTCTTAATAGAGTATTACATGTTTAATATTAATATGAGCTGGATGATAAAGATGATGAGTTATATTGATTGATTTAGTTTATTTTACTTCGCGTTTTGTGCCTCTTGGCTAATTTGCGAAGATGAGTGATGAAATTGATGAATGAACATTCATAAACAACGAAGCCCGAGCGGGATTCGAACCCGGGACCCTTGGCGTCGCAGGATGATGAGCTATAGTCAGACATATTAAATTGCCTTAAGTTTCCCATATACTGTATTAACGGTAACCTCATACCTATGAGTATTTTTTATTTGTTGCACTATACTGCCCACATGCTAACCACATGCTAAATACTCAATTATACACTTTAAAGTACGATGTATTCTTGTTTATTAATGTGTAACGCGTAGTAAGAATTGTGACAGATCATTAACAAAAATAATCTCTACAAAGATAAAATAGAGCTGCCACATAGTGTTCTGCAATTCAACTATTAAGTTTGAGAATTTAGTACATTTTCAATAACAATTAGGCTATTTGTTTTTCCTAGTTGCACATGTTCTGACAACAATTTCTAAGTATCTTTTTAGAAATTTAGACCTGCCTAATGCAGCGTAGACGTATCATGTAAGCCTGTACCTTTTGTTGATTTGGATCAGTGGCGGAGATTGGGTTCCAAAAAGAGGTAAAAAAACTAACTAACTAACTAACTCCCTAGCCTTCTTAAACCCGAAGGTTCATGGCTGCAGCAACACAGGCCTTCCATCTTTCCCTATCTTGAGCAAGTTCTATATACTCTTTTCCATCCCTACCGATTTCCCTTAGGTCCATCTCAACGTTGTCCCTCCATCTTCGTCTTGGCCTTCCTACAGGTCTCTTACCATCAGGTTTCCCAACAAGAATCCTGTAAACTCCTCTTTCCTCTCCCATTCGTGCCACATGGCCTGCCCACCTAAGTCTTCTTGATTTAATTATTCTAATAATATCTGGACATGAATACAAATTATGTAGTTCTAAATTATGTAACCTTCTCCACTCACCTGTCTCCTCATCCCTTTTAGGTCCAAAGATTTTCCTAAGGATCTTATTTTCAAATACTCTCAATTTATGTTCCTCTTTCAATGTAAGGGACCAAGTTTCACATCCACATAATACTACAGGCAAAATTACTGTTTTGTATATTTTAACTTTTAGTTTCTTAGATATTAAACGAGAAGACAAAAGTGTATGAAGAGAGAAGTAACATGCATTTCCTGAATTAAGCCTACTTTTTATTTCCTCTTTAATATAATTTTCATTTGTTAATATTACTCCTAAGTATTTGAATTTGGAAACTGGTTCAAACGAGTTGTTATCAAATATTAGATTTTGATTATTACCTAACACTTGGTTTCGGCCTGTAAGCATATATTTAGTTTTCTCTTTGTTAACTTCCAAACCTATCTCTTTAGCAGGTTTGAAAAATATTTTAGCATTATTCTTAATTGTATTCACATCATCCCCCAGTAAGTCTACATCATCTGCATATGCTAACAACTGAGTCACACCATTTAATTTTAGTCCTTCGTTAGTTTCTTTTACCTTCCTTACAGCGTATTCTAAGGCAAAATTAAAGAGCAATGGAGATAATGCATCTCCTTGTTTTAACCCATCATGAATTGTAAATTTGTCAGACATATTAATACCCACACGAATTTTACTTTCTGTTTCACTGGTGCATATTTTTATCATACTAACAAGCTTCTTAGGTATTCCAAACTCTACTAATATATTATATAATTTATCTCTTTTCACCGAATCATATGCTTTTTTGAAATCAATGAATAGCTGATGCAAATTTTGATTATATTCCCACTTTTTTTCAAGTGTCTGTCTGATGTGAAAAATTTGATCTGTAGTTGATCTGTTACGTTTAAATCCACATTGATAATCACCTATAATTTCATTAGCATATGGGGTTAGTCTTGTTAAAAGAATGTTAGATAATATTTTATATGTTGTTGAGAGTAGAGAAATTCCACGGTAATTATTGCAGTTCATTTTATCACCCTTTTTAAACACAGGAACAATTATGGATTTTTTCCAATCTTGAGGGATTTCTTCTTTATTCCATATTAAACAAATTAATTTATGAATTTGACATATTAATGAATTTCCTCCATATTTAATTAACTCAGCTGATATTAAATCAATGCCAGGTGCTTTGTGATTCTTTAGCCTTTTAATAGCATCTTTAACTTCAGTCAAGTTAGGTTCTGGAACTAAAGGTTCTGCTGTGTGGACTTCATCTACTTCTGATTTATCTCCTACATGAACATTTAAAAGGTCATTAAAGTAGTTCTTCCATCTATTTAGAATATCGCTTGGATCTTTATCTTTTATCAAGTTTACTTTAGGTTGCCACCCCTTTCTAAACTCATTTACACCTTTATATAAATCTCTGATATTTTTATTTTTGCTGTTTGTTTGAATTTCGTTAATTTTGCTTTTCAAGTAATCTCTTTTTTTACTTCTAAACGTGCGGTTAACTTCTTGCTTTATTCTATTATAATTGTTTAGATTTGTATCATCAGAGTTATTTAACCACCTAAGTCTAGCCTGATTTCTTATTTCTATTAGATTATGACATTCATTATCAAACCATGGCTTACTTTTTCTCGGTTTATGGTATCCTATACTTTCTTTAGCTGCTGATTCTATTGCATTACGTATGTGCTCCCAATTCTTATTTACGTCTGTTTCATTTATATTTTCATCATCATTTAAATCCTGCAAAACATCAAATCTATTTGACAGTTTAATTTGGTAATCTTTCTTAATTCTTTCATCGGTAAACTTTCCTGTATCAAATTTTAGAACTTTTAGATTTTGTTGCTTATGATTTATCACTGAGAGTCCTTCTCTTAATTTAGCAATTACTAATAATGGTCACTGGCACAGTCAGCACCTCTATGTGTACGAACGTCAATTATACTAGTATGCCTTCTCTTATCAATGAGAATATGATCTATCTGATTATGAGTTTTACCATCTGGAGAAGACCAGGTATATTTATGGATATCTTTATGTTTAAAAGTGGTACTTTTCACAATTAAATTCTTTGAGGTTGCAAAAGTAATCAATCTTATACCATTGTCATTACTTAATTCATGAAGACTTTCTTTACCAATCGTGGGTTTAAATGTCTCTTCTTTGCCAATCTGTGCATTACAGTCACCTAACAGAATTTTCATATTTTACTGAGAAAATTTATCAATCATCTTTAGTATTATCATCTTTATCTTCCGTTGGTGCATGTATGTTTATTAAAATAATTTTACACCACCTACCCTGTAAAACTGCATATGATATCCTATCATTAATAAATTCTACTGTTTTAAGAGCCGAGATAATTCTATTATTTATGAAAAAGCCTGTTCCAAAATTATGATTTTCAGTACCACCATAGAAAAAAGTATAATTTTTAGATTTACAATTCCCTTCTCCTGGCCACCTAACTTCCTGGACAGCTACTACATCTAATTTATACTTAACTATCTCCTTAACTGTACAGTGAAATGCCCCAGGCCGGTAAAGGCTCAGAACATTCCAGGTGCCTAATTTAATATCCTTATTCCTAACGTAGATCTTATCCTTAGTCCAGGGACCTCCCAAAGTAGTCCCCACCCGGAGATCCGAACGGGGGACTATTTTACCTCCGGAATATTTTACCTTGGGAACATCCATGGCCTTATATTGCTGTTTCTTGACATTATTATTTTTTTTTTTTTTACAGTGCAGAGTTGTCAGCTCTACGCCTAACCCCCAATATGAATGGAGGAACTACTACACAAGAACCAGGTATAAAGACAGTATTTTTCCCTTTGTATGTAAGGTTTAGCATAGTACGGGGGCAAAAGTGACGAAAACTGGGGTGCAACTGCCCCCCCCCCCCTCCGAGCGCCACTGATTTGGATTATGTTATCGACTCTACCACTTACCATAAGAGTTCATAACGTCAGTTTACGTCACTGGAGATGCGAGTGGTATAGCCTGACAATTTAAGTCCCGATATGCGCAGATGGCTGCGGAGCACTTCCTATTACGTCATCCTCCCCACCACTCTTCTACGTACTGGTCTGGCTTTGAGACTGCCAGTGGTGCCAACTCAGCAAAATTAAGCTAAAACAAAAATGACAAACTATTTTTACTGTGTAGATTGTCGGTGCCGACTCATGTCAGTTTATCAGTGGTTCATTTGATTTAATCCGGTCTTTCAAAATGCGAGCGTGCGCGGATCGTAAACTGTAGTATTACGCACGCGCGTTAACGTTCATAACGAAGAGAAACTACAGGGCGAATGACTTCATTTTCTGAATGCGACATCGAGCAGTGGCCTGCCTGTTTTTTTTTAAAAGCTGAGTGGGGTGGGGGTTATTTTGTTTATCGTACAACAATCACTACGAGAAGGAAATCTGATAACACGCTTGCCTGTGTTATTTTTTAAAGCACTGAAATGTTCCTGCTCTTTACTCTTGGCTGCATATTTCTGAAATGCAAAAAATCAAATCATGCCGGGTCCAACGAAATCCACAATCTGCTCTGGAAAGCCTCTTAGAGGACAGGCCAGAGAAATTGTTTACAGTGTTGCAACATATTTGCGAAATCAGAAGGAGTTACATAAACTTAAGTATAATGTTGTCGAGTCCACGGGAGTATTTAAATGGATGGTTTCTCAAGTTTAAAAATAATTGGATTGGATTGATTTGTTGTTTTAAGTCCACTTTATTCACAGTAAGGCTAATCGATACTGGACGTACAGTTTAAAGTGGGATCTGAACCACTATGTGCCTCCACCGGGAATCGAACCCGGGATCCCTTGATTACTAGGCGACGACGCTACCACTGAGCCATCGGAGAGTTCAAGTTTTAAAAGAAGGAAAAGAGTCGTTGGCGAAAGATGAGCTGATGTTCTGTACTCCGACATTTAGAAAACAGCCCAGGAAAAAGCGAATACAAATTTCGCTGAAAATCCTCAGACCATTCCCCTCCCTCCAGGTTGCAACACTGCGAACCAACGTCGCTCCAAAATGGAGTGGGGAAATGTGGTGTGAGCTGCGCAACAGCTATTTGCAGCTTCTTGTTTTTAAACTTGTCAAGTTATAGCAGTAGTACCACCCCTTTGATATTCAAGCCACTTCATGCTAAGAGATCCGTCCTCGTGTTATAAAGCAGGAGCAAAGTACCCTTAAACTTGTTAACTGGCAATAATGCTCCATGACCAGGAAGAGAGAGACACTTGACTTGCAGGGCGACATAACCCTTTCTCCTCTTCTAATAGGGACATAAATGCTCAACAATCACTTTTTTCTGTCATGGTTAAGGTAAGAGATAACAAGTTACTCTTCATCCAAATGGCTGTTGCTGTCAAGTAACAAAAGGTCACGTGTCGTCACGTAGGATACCAAGGTATCCTTAACCTGCATGTGATTTTTACGATGCTGTTAGCAACGCATTCCACGAATGAAGTCGAAATTGTGTCAGTAACGTTACTAGCATATTTATGCAATCCGCTACAGGAAGCTGGAACGATAAAGCAAACCACCAAAGCAGATCTAAAGGACACGTTTCAAAGATAATTTTGTAGAGTAAATTTGTTTGACAGGTAATACATTTAACTGCTTTTGACCTATGTGACTGCAACGAAACAGAATTGCTCTAAACTTGATTTCACAGGGTTGCTTCTATAGAAGTGAAGTATAACAGAGGTAAAGCCGACCCTATAAGAAATGAAGTTGAAATCCTGATTCTAACCAGGTCTGGATTTCCCAATAGGCCTCATAGGCCCGGGCTTAGGGCGGAACTTTGATAGGGACGGCACGATTGTTTGTTTGCCTCTTTTTTCCTCCGGACACACGAATGGAATGACTTAATGTAGTTGTATTGTAAATATAAGTTAACGAAGAATATTTCTTAAGAGAGACAGGCTCGGAACTAGTTTACTAATATGTTGTTTTGTTGGGTAAGTTTAAAACGGCATTACGCTCATTACGAGTGAACAAAGAGTAAGACTCAGTGGGTCACAATACAAAAATAGAAAAGCGGAGGAAGATGAAAAGCAGGAAGCATTTCTGAAGAAGGTTCCGAAAATCAGTTCTTTTTTTATACAGAAATGTAATCGGGAAAAAGTCGTATCGCTTTGTTACATTTTTTGTATATAAGTATCATTTAATTAATACTGCATGCTGTTATTAGTAAAAATAGTAATGCAGAAAATAATGATTTTATTTCTCATTCTTGATAAACGGTATGATGGGCGGCAGAGCTTGTTTGACCTAGGGGTGGCAAAGAGGTAAATCCGGCCCTGAGAATGCCACTTTACTTCAAAGAAAGTTCCGAAAGATCAGTTCCGTTCTGAAAACTATATGTCAAGTTCGCTTGGAGCCCCGTATATCCTCCTAAGACTACTAGAAGGAAAGTCTGGGGCCAGACACGCCTCTTTTCGCGAATGCGACGGACAAAACCCAGCTGAGTATACGGAAAGAAACGTGGAAATTCTGATCTGTTTTGTTCTTTTCGCTCCTTTTTTTCTTGTATTTCTGGATTGTTGGGTTGTGAAGTGTTGCAGTTTACAATGCCTTCAGTGAGGTGTTGCGACGTGTCATGATGTCCGATGGAAAATAAAAACAGCGTGTGACAATATATAACTGACTGAACACATCGCATCTAACGAGACTTGTTAGTGGATTGCGATACCAGTAGTCTCATTACACAACATCAGGCTACCATACACTTCAATTGGGTTACAATTATTAGAATAAAAAAATGATATTGTAATTCATAATAAAGGCTCTCACGAGTATAGTAAGATAAAAACTGTAAGCATACACACCCCAATTTAATAACCAGTCCCCCACCAAAATTCCTATCTCAATTTTAGGTTCATTGTATTGAAGAGTTGAATCTTGACCTCATCCAAATAATTTAATTCTCAATCGCCACACCAAAATTCCTACAACAATCTAAGCGCAACAGTAATTGATACTCAAGACTTAGCTATCTCCCAGCCTAGTGCTCAATTTCCTTACTATAGAGGAAAGAATTCACGTTAAAATTTAAGGTTTAATATGTAATAGCTGGATATTGTGCACCTTAAATAGTAGATGCAGTGTTGCCGAGAGACGACATTAGTCTGTCTCGTCGCGTGAAAATTCCATCTCTTCTCGTGTCTAGTCTCGTTAACAACACTAATAATACATAGTAACTGTTATAATTCCCTTGGAAATATACAACTTGCTATTTATATACGAGTGATGCTTAAATGACAACTTAGTACAACTTCCGTCCTCCATTGCTCAGTCAAATTTTCATCACAATCGTCCCCCCCCCCCCAAACTTAAGTGGACTCAACCAGCTTTCACATACCCTCCTGTGGGCACCCCTGTTCGACATCCCATTGATTATATATATACGTATATAAAGTGAGCCTCGACTTTCTTCAGTTCTACAAGGTGATCCAAAAATGCCGCCCCTTTTCAATTGGCTACTGCAAAGCCAACACTGGCCGGCGCGCGCTGGCGGCAGTGAAGCGTATTCACGAATAGTGGGAGAATCAGTTGCGATGGAGAAGTGGAATGTGCAAGACCGTGTTCGCGCGGTAGAGCTGTTTATAAAAAGCAAGTCCATTGTTGCAACCCAACGAGCTTTCCGCCGACTAGGCCAGCGTAGAGACGCACCGGACAAACACACCATACGGCGCTGGGTAGCGAAATATCACGAGGAGGGTTCAGTACGACACAGGTCGTCTCCTGGACGACCCCGAGCTGTAATGACACAGGAACACATCAACGGTGTGCGGGATGACATCCAAAGAAGTCCACGAAGATCAGTGCGCCGCAGATCGCAAGCATTGCATATGACGTATGGCAGTTTACATCGCATTTTACACTTGGATTTACATACACGAGCGTATAAGGTGCAAGTAGTGCAAGCTATGACCGCAGCCAACAAAGTGGCACGTGTTCAGTTTTGTGACACGTTTGTGGGCACAAGATGCACGCATTGTCGACAACCTTCTGATGTCTGACGAGGTACACTTTTTGCTATCGGGGTCGGTCAACAAACAGAATTGCCGTTTCTGGGGTACAGAAAACCCGCGGCGATTGCATCAGCGTGAGTTGCACAGTCCCAAGTTAACTGTGTGGTGTGGGATCAGTACATCAGGAATCATCGGACCATACTTCTTTCGCGATGCCACTGGTGCCACGTGTACTGTCAATTCAGAGCGTTATGTGACCATGCTCCAAGACTTTCTCGTGCCGGCACTCCAACGCCTTCATCTGATCACATGGTTCCAACAGGACGGTGCAACGGCACACACAGCCCGTGTGTCCATTGCCAAATTGTGCGACCTTTTTCCCGGCCACCTCATCTCCCGATATGGCGACGTGGCTTGGCCGGCACGTTCGCCGGATTTGTCGGCAGCTGATTTTTTCTTGTGGGGATACCTGAAGTCCCGGGTCTACGAAACCCGCCCAGGAACTATCCAGGAACTGGAGGCGAACATCCGCCGTGAAATCTCTGCTATTCCGGTTGCTATGCTGGAGAATACATTGCGGCGTAGCTTCGTGGCTCGGCTTCATGAGTGCTCCAACAACGGTGTAGCTCACCTGAGTGATGTTATATTCAAACCTTAAGTGAGACGTGATGTGATGTGACATTCACAACCTGATTGACATATCTTGTATCAAACTCCCATGTCTGTTCAACACTTCTGTCCTTGTAGCTTGCAATTATTCGCCTAAATAAAGTTATGCTCACCAATTGAAAAGGGGCGGCCTTTTTGGATCACCTTGTATGTCCTAAGTTTTAGTTCAGTCGAAAGTTGTTTAAAGTTTTTGTGACATAATAAACACGGAACTTCCTCACATTCCTCCCTGTGTAGTTCAAAGATTCATATGACTCAGAATCCGAATAAGGAAAATTAATGAAGAAATAAATATCAATAGTCGAAGCAAAGTTACCAAATTTGAAGAAGTTAAGTGAAAACAGCTCCTCTCTCACTCCTAAAAGAGAGCAATAGATGAGGTTGTTTTCTTTTACATATTCAACTTATCCATAATTTTGACTTTCTGCCTTTCTTTATTTAACAAAATGCATGACCAGACATATTAACTTCAGTTTTCCATGAAACTTTAGGTTTCAGAGAGAAATGTGACGACCTGAAAACTACCGATGCAATATATGTGTTAATAGCTGTATAATCCAATTCTGAAGACATACATTATCTCGGATCCTAAGTGAACCTGTATATTCAGTCCCAACTAGCTTCTGGGCATAATGACGGGTCTTTTGTGTTCATAATTTCTGCATTGATTCCGCTGCGAAACCGTGGCGCGGAGCGATCTTTCTACCGGTGACGTCACGCTTTCGTCAAGGACCACGTTATCAGGTATGGCCCCAGAACTTCCACACATTCCTCCAAGTGTTGTTTAAAGATTCATAAGACTCAGAACTGTAATCCGAATGAGGAAAGTAAACGAAGAAGTGAATATTAATAGCAGAAACAAAGTCAACAAATTGAAAAAGTTGAAGTGAAACAGCTCCTCCCTCACCTCTAAAACAGACGACTTCATAAGTATAACAATCGGTAAATCCGCATCATTTATTATTATTATTATTATTATTATTATTTTACGCATTCAACATATTTTTTTTCTTTCTTCCCTAACAAAACGCATTATGTATTAACCCCAATTTTACATGAAACTAATATTTCACAGAGAAATGTGACGACATATAAACTACCGATAAAGTGTGCGCGTAAATGGCTGTGTAATCCAACTGTAAGGACATACGTTATGTCGGATCCTAAGTAAGTCTGTGTATTCACTCCCAATTAGCTTCTGGGCATAATTACGGCTCTTTTTGGTTCATAATTACTGCTTTGTTTCGGCTGCGAAACCGGAGCGCAGAGCGATCTGTCCGCCGGTGACGTCACGCCTGACGTCAAGGACCACGTGATCAGGTATGGACCAAGCCTTCTCCTTCTAATAGTCTTGATATCCTCGCCCTGAAACCTTTCCCAGCAATAGCGTCCGTTTTAGGAACTGACAGTACGTACTTGTCAAGTCCACGTGTAGTAAATGAGATGTTGCCAACTCAGTTTCTTTAGAGATTCCTTCCCGTGAAGTTGCGGTTACGTTATCTTTGCTATGTTGTGTTGTGCTTTTTTTAATATAAATGTGGAGAAATTGTTCGAAACCAGATACGCGTCCAGTCGGCCCCTTATCGAGCTGTCAAAGATACCGAACTGGCGTTCGAATCAGCGCTTCAACTCAGTGGCGAAGGGTCATAAGAGGCCGGGCCTACCCTAATATAATTGGCTATTACGGATTATTTTATTACTTATAATTTCATTAAACGGCGCCTTAATACAAGAAAACTGAAATTCTAGGCCTTACGATAATTTCCACAAATTTCCATCCCTGCCAGAGACTATATCGTCGCATGTTGAGCCACTTCTCCGAGGGCCTCATCTGACCCCATAACATTCTATGTGATACATGCGGGAAAGCATAATTTCAGAGGCGAGTTCGCCCGAAATGGACACAGTGAGTCCGGCCTCACGCAGTGATGCCAACCCTAGCATAATTGTGCTAAACGTAGTACAATTTGAACTTCATTGGCACCTAGCACCCTGTGTTTGGAATAATGGTAAAATATAGCATCATCTATAAACATGCGCCCCTGGGAGACAGACAAATTGAATTCAGAGGAATATATTTTGAATAAATAAATTTAAATACAATCACAAATCTTATTTGTTTCAATCAAAAGGTAGCATGCTGATCCAGCTACATCTGGTCCACCGTCATCTTTTCATCTTTTCTTTATCTTTCCTTACTTAGCTCACGAGAAACATTTTATTGAAGGAAATTGCTAGAAAGTTGGGGTCACAGATAAAACAAGCCGCCGCCTTTTGTAGTCGTCGAATTTTCTCAAACTTTTTCAAGCGTTATATTGAACCAATTATATTGGTTAAATCATTGTAAGTAATTTAATGGAGGAAATTACCAATATTGTTTAACTAATCAAAAACGCATGTTCACATCACAACTGCCCCCAAAATAGATGCATAAAATGAACTTAAGACCTAAGTCATCCGAGCACAATTTAGTGGCATTTAGCAAAATTTAAGAGTTTAATCAGCACACTTTTCCTGATTGGGAGGTTGGCAACGCTGGACACACGGTACAAACTTAGCTTCACATCTGTTTCTTGTCCAGCGCGGGGTGTGTAACGAGGGGAAAGGGAAGGTGAGGGTAGAAAGGTAAAGACAACTTGTTCCGAGGGCGAAAAAATGTTTATATCACAGTGTTCTGTGTTTTCATTGGTTTCTCGATTTACTCCTGTTGCGTTGTTGTTTTTTGTTACATTTTATCTTGCTTTTTCTTTTCGCTCATTTATTTTTTATTGTTCTTTGATTGTTTTTTTTTTACTTCGGTTTTTGTTCGACTTTTGGCTAATTAGGATGGGGAAGAGTGTTGATATGATTAAATTTACCAGAAATACCCATGCGCACGCCGAGATTCGAACCCAGGACCCCTGGCGTCGTAGCTCGATGTGCTAACCACTCCGCCCGGGAGGGTCGGATTTCATTGTTGTGAGCGTGAAGTGAGAAAGCGGAATAATGACTTGTATTACTCTGGAATGCTACAAAAACAAGCATAGAAGCCTATTACCGGGCATAGGAAGAAAGAAGGGGCATCGGAGCATTGAGGACTCCCACTCGTATGACATCTAAAGCATCAATTTACAATAAAACTAAGAAATACGATTTACAAGTTAGCACACATCAAGCGTTACTATTCAGGTACGTTGTTAGATGCAAGAACATGTTGTTACATTTTCAAAAATAACTTTAAAGGATATATATTTTTTTTTTAAAAAAAAAAGTCGCAACCATAACAACACGAACTCAGACTCCTGTGCCTACCCTTCCAGCGACACCACGCTTCGTCACTGCTTCAACTATAACTTGGGATTCTAGTTACAGCCCTGAGTGTCTGAGTGTCTGAATGTATATTAAAATCATTCTTGGCTGTCCATGGTGAAAGGTGTGCCTATAATGACACGGTGGATTGAGAAATGGATTGGCCCATACGCCTAGCTCCAGCTATCATTCCGATTTTAAACTCTCATAAGTCCTCCCCGATTGCGCAGTGGTAGCGTTGCCGCCTTGTAATCAAGGGGTCCCGGTGGAGGCACATACTGGTTCGGATACCACTTTAAACTGTATGTCTCGATTAGCCTTACTGTGCATAAAGTGGACTTAAACACCAATTCAATAAGTCAATCAATAAACTCTCATAATTCTCGCCGTGTAGCCATAATCACGTTAGAAGACGTATCACAAGACTCTGAAAAGTACAACTGCAAGAACTGTCTATTTCTACACGCGTCACGCGATGCTAGCTCCACGTGAATATTTGCATACTGCTATCCCATGACTTTTGGCACCTGGGTGAAAATTTTAAATAATGACAGTAGAAATATAGCATGATCTTACTTTGCACACATGTCTACTGTAAGGAATTTACAGCACTATAATTTAAAAGCATACTAAAACTCCATGGCAAAACTGTCAGTAATAGCAGTGGCGTAGCAACATATCGCGAAGACCTGGGAGAGATTAGAATTCAAAGCCCCAAACCGTTCTTTAAATTTGAAATCTCAAAGTGAATCGGTACAAAATCGTCATCGATAGGTCAGCAAATTATATTTTATTAATAATAAATTACTGACGAAAGTGATATTTAATAATTTTATTCACCCTAAAACGTCGTTCTTGTTTTCCGGGAGCTGAAATCTGAAGCTGTAGAAAGGAAGGAAGAACTGCTAATATTATGCATGCCTTTCTTGGGTTGAAAGCAACGCAAGCATTTAAATTTGTCACACTTGCTTCGTTGCAGTTGTGGGATTTTTTTTTAATTGTTAACATGCTAAAATCTGGAGTACAAGGCCAAAAGAAAGAAGAAAAGACAAGCCAGAGTCTTTTTATTCAATAATGATATACATGGGTATATCTTTCGATGGAAGTTATCGCGAAATTTTGCATAAATTTTTCCATGAGAAGTCGACAATAATTTTTACTTTCTTTGGTCCCCTTAGGCTTAGGGGCCGCCCCCTGAATGTTAAGTCCCTGATTTGACGTATTCATTCAAATTATAACGTTTAACTAGAATTTTAAAGCAGATAAAAACACTGTTTTAATTTTAATGCCTACATAAATTAGCCTTTTCCATCTTTTCCTCAGTTCTATAATTACTAGGGACGTTCAATATATAAGTTTCCCTGTGCTATAAAATATTGTATAAAGCAATACCATTAAAAAGAAGCACATGGTTGACAAGCGCCATCCTTGGTCTACAAGGAACAACAATCGATTCGTTATCAGACGTCAAGGCGCATGCGCTCAAGGTCGAAAAGTAAATGTTTGTTCGGAAAACGCGAGCTCTCGTCATAAGGAGTTCAGAAGCATGGATGCTAAGGGCGTTCTGCTTATGGACTTTTTGGAACGAGGAAGAACAGTTAATGCTGACCGTTATTGTCAAACATTGGACAAACTGAAAAACGCAATTCGACATAAGCGACCAGGTCTCCTGTCAGCTGGTGTCATTCTTCTTGACGATAACGCTCGCCCCCACTCAGCAGTGCAAACACAACACAAAATTGAAGAATTGGGGTGGGAACGGCTGCCCCACCCTCCATACAGACCCGAAATAGCGCCGAGTGATTTTCACCTTTTTCCGGTGTTAAAGTCTGAATTGCAAGGTTACCGTGTCGAAGCAGATGAAGAAGTGAAGCGTAATGTGAGAATAGTGCTCAATAGCCAGAGCCCTGATTTTCTTGCAAAGGGTATGGACAAATTGCTGCAACGGTGGGACAAATGCCTGAATCTCTATTGGGATTATATGGAGAAGTGAGGAAGGATCCTCCTACACATTATGACAAACTTGGTCATAAGCGACATTCTGCTGTGAATTAATTTGCCATTTACTCAAGTGAGTATTTGTAAGATATTTGATTCAGGACTGCCAACCTCAAATGGCTTATTTAGCGTAACAAGTTACCTAATTTATTGTTTGCACGTGAGATGGCATCACTAGGCGGCAATACATTTGAAGTTCTTTTGTAATACCACTGGTACTCAATAGATGTCCTCGGTTGACACTTTGTAAAGAAATAGTCTTCTTTCTTATTTTTTTTTATTCGTTGAGTTATATAAATACTCTTGTAAATTATAATTTAATTAAGTAATGACATTATGCAAATTGTACTATTAATACGAAATCATCTGGGATTTATGCATTCATCTTGGGAAGAATGAATGTGCATATGATCTGAGGTGGAGAGTACGGCAGGATCGGAGTGTTTGGAAAACCCGGAAAAAGGGACGGAACGAAAGGATTCTGAAGGGAAGAAGGAGAAAAAATGGACGAGTAAATTGGACATGATGATGGAAATCAAGGGATATCCGGTCAATCATAAACGTACGAGTTGATCTAAATAGAAAGATTGGAGCACGAAAGTTGATGTTTAATGATTTGATGATAATATGAAGCCGATGGACGCTTTTACGAAGGATAAGTGAATTTTCTTTTCGGCTTACAGGAATTGATGGTTGATATGCACAGTGACTATGTAAGTACGTATAATTCTTTTATCTAAGTGACTACCAGATGCTGATGTAAGGATAATTGAGAAAACCACCAATCATCGCATTCTGTATTATGCTAGCATTCGTGTGCAACGGGTTATGGCCATAACATATTCGCGTTAACGCAATACCGCAAAACGTGGTCGGTAACAAAGGATTCTAAGAATAGCTATGTGAAAAAATATCGTTGACTAGTCATAATAAACATTTATGAACAACATAGGTAATCTATTCATATTGACTGTAAAAGAGTATTGATTTCTCATGCATTGGCTTGTATGTAGCGTAAAGGCGTAATTAGGTCAAGGTCACGTGACGCATGATATCATATGATTTAGCTCTCATCAAAGTAGATGTTGTAATCTCAGTAAAATTCGTTGTTTATGTGACCAACGTCTCATTTAAAAACAAAAGTCTAATGATAAGTTCATTTTGAATTCCGGCTGATGTTTATTATTTTATTACGCATCCATATCTGTAAGAGATGCATAGAGTCGGGAAAGATTGAATAAAAGGTACACCGCCATCCTTTGAGTGATATTAAAGTGTTGTCTGTCACAGATCGGTGTACTTCCAGAAAGTTTTGAACAGGGTCAATTTAATTGTTTCATACCGACACGAGTAAAACGTAGTAGTTGTTATTAACATATGGCCTTTGTTCAGCGTTAATTAATAATTGTGAACCTTAATATACGAATTCTTTATCATGTTAATTGGTGAATAAAGTTCCTATTGTTAACTCGCGGTGTTGCAATTTAACCCAAAGGGTACCTCAGTGTGTAGAACATATTAGCATTTTGTGTACTAATACCAGTTTCTTTCCAGAAGGGGGGAAGCCCACCTCCCACTTTTCATCCTGAGATTTGTCAGTAATAATTGAATTATGAGGATATCTAGGGGCATACATTACTGTTAAGTTGTTAACCAGTACTACCTTGAAAGGGTGTTCTTAATCATCGGAATGATAGTTCCATGGTAATTTCAAGGGAATCTAATATGGTGGCATAGGCCTTAAGTAAAGTTCTAGTTTCATCTCTCGCGGGAATTGTCAGTGGTTTGATCCCAGGTGGCATACCAGTTTAGTATAACCTGTCACTTTGAGAAATGAAATTTCGACTAATGACTAATCAGGGGATTATTTGAGTTTGGTCTAATTCAGCATATAGGGTGTGCCTAAAAAGGGGGTACATTTTAGTTAAATGAGAAAGTCGGATGGTGTTATGAAATTTGTTAACTAACAACTTGAAGACTTAATCAGGTGTGGCTTAACTTAACGTACAGGGTGTACCTAAAGGAAAGGTATAGTTTGTTAATAAATAAATGAAAGACTTTGTGATTTATTGTGGAAGTTAGGCTCCACTTTACCTATAGCGAGCGTTTATTCGACAACGAAAGGTGGTTTCCGTGGGAAATTTATTAAATTTATTTGGAATCACATTATACGAACATAAGTTTAACTTGTGGCCCTCCAGTCATAGCTTCTAGCGCTACTGGCGAGACGTACGAGAACACATTGAATGGTTTAGGAATTTAGTTGGGAGTTTCGGGCAAGGTTGAAATATTAGTTGGTGGTTCTTGTCACGCGGTGGAATGTAGGGAAGACCCCTCCACTGGCGGATACGTCTCTTATAAGATTATGAGACTTATCCGCCAGTGGAGGTTGCATATACTCCAACATATCATCCTTCCTCAAATATGGTAGAACGTTACCATAGTGAACTAAATAGGCTTATGAGGGTCTTATGTTTCGATAATCATGCGAAATGGCCTGAGAGAATTGAGCAAGCTCTCTTCCTTTTGAATAATTCAGTATCGTCGCAAACAGGTTTCACTCCTGCTGAACTGAGACTGAATGTGAGTAGAAAACTTGTAGACTTTCATTCTATACTAACGATGTTGGGAATGGCACTTGGGATTCAAAATTGCTGATGGCAAGTTGGTCGAGTTCTTCTAAAAGACGAAATAAGCTGAATCAAATCAATAAGAGAAGATTCAACAGACCAGCTATTAAAATGGGGAATTTAGTCTTTGTTAAAAACCATCAACTTGGCAACTTGAGTGACAAGGTTATAAAAAGTATTGTGAACTTTACGTAGGACCGTACTTATGTATAAAAAATACCAATGATTCTACGTTGAATTTGGTAGATTGCATAACTGGAGATATATTGGAAAATCATTCCATTGAAAATTGTAAAGTGTGGAGTTGCACTCAGGAGAAATTAAAATATTGGTTGCAGAAGGTTATGGCTATGGGATTGGATATTATTACAGATATTAAGCCTAATCTTTTAGACTTGTGCAAAACTGATCATTCTAATAAAGATGTAGTTCAGTTGTAAGGGTTAGTGGCGAAGGAAGGTTCGTGATTGCGACGGCCACGTGAGTTTATGCCAGCGGCGGGCAGTCTTGTCAAGTGGGCATAATCTTACGGCAGGTCAACATATGACTGAAGGGGTTATTCAGGAGTCAGTATCTATATTGAGGTACTTCAGGAAAGGGTGACAAGTGCGAGCTTGGGCTTCTTACTCTTTGGTAGAAGGCATGCAACTTTATCTTGTAGCAAGATCAGATTCGTGTAAATAATGTATATTATAATTCATAATTAGCTATTATGTAAATCTTGTGCAGTATGTCTAATGTCTATGTGTGTACTTTGAAGTGAGATGTTTGTAAGGTGTTGAATTTCAAGAAGAGATGTTAGTGTACTGGGTTCAGCCCTTGTTGGGCGCCATTTATGACAAACTTGGTCATAAGCGACATTCTGCTGTGAATTAATTTGCCATTTACTCAAGTGAGTGTTTGTAAGATATTTGATTCAGGACTGCCAACCTCAAATGGCTTATTTAGCGTAACAAGTTACCTAATTTATTGTTTGCACGTGAGATGGCATCACTAGGCGGCAATACATTTGAAGTTCTTTTGTAATACCACTGGTACTCAATAGATGTCCTCGGTTGACACTTTGTAAAGAAATAGTCTTCTTTCTTATTTTTTTTATTCGTTGAGTTATATAAATACTCTTGTAAATTATAATTTAATTAAGTAATGACATTATGCAAATTGTACTATTAATACGAAATCATCTGGGATTTATGCATTCATCTTGGGAAGAATGAATGTGCATATGATCTGAGGTGGAGAGTACGGCAGGATCGGAGTGTTTGGAAAACCCGGAAAAAGGGACGGAACGAAAGGATTCTGAAGGGAAGAAGGAGAAAAAATGGACGAGTAAATTGGACATGATGATGGAAATCAAGGGATATCCGGTCAATCATAAACGTACGAGTTGATCTAAATAGAAAGATTGGAGCACGAAAGTTGATGTTTAATGATTTGATGATAATATGAAGCCGATGGACGCTTTTACGAAGGATAAGTGAATTTTCTTTTCGGCTTACAGGAATTGATGGTTGATATGCACAGTGACTATGTAAGTACGTATAATTCTTTTATCTAAGTGACTACCAGATGCTGATGTAAGGATAATTGAGAAAACCACCAATCATCGCATTCTGTATTATGCTAGCATTCGTGTGCAACGGGTTATGGCCATAACATATTCGCGTTAACGCAATACCGCAAAACGTGGTCGGTAACAAAGGATTCTAAGAATAGCTATGTGAAAAAATATCGTTGACTAGTCATAATAAACATTTATGAACAACATAGGTAATCTATTCATATTGACTGTAAAAGAGTATTGATTTCTCATGCATTGGCTTGTATGTAGCGCAAAGGCGTAATTAGGTCAAGGTCACGTGACGCATGATATCATATGATTTAGCTCTCATCAAAGTAGATGTTGAAATCTCAGTAAAATTCGTTGTTTATGTGACCAACGTCTCATTTAAAAACAAAAGTCTAATGGTAAGTTCATTTTGAATTCCGGCTGATGTTTATTATTTTATTACGCATCCATATCTGTAAGAGATGCATAGAGTCGGGAAAGATTGAATAAAAGGTACACCGCCATCCTTTGAGTGATATTAAAGTGTTGTCTGTCACAGATCGGTGTACTTCCAGAAAGTTTTGAACAGGGTCAATTTAATTGTTTCATACCGACACGAGTAAAACGTAGTAGTTGTTATTAACATATGGCCTTTGTTCAGCGTTAATTAATAATTGTGAACCTTAATATACGAATTCTTTATCATGTTAATTGGTGAATAAAGTTCCTATTGTTAACTCGCGGTGTTGCAATTTAACCCAAAGGGTACCTCAGTGTGTAGAACATATTAGCATTTTGTGAACTAATACCAGTTTCTTTCCAGAAGGGGGGAAGCCCACCTCCCACTTTTCATCCTGAGATTTGTCAGTAATAATTGAATTATGAGGATATCTAGGGGCATACATTACTGTTAAGTTGTTAACCAGTACTACCTTGAAAGGGTGTTCTTAATCATCGGAATGATAGTTCCATGGTAATTTCAAGGGAATCTAGTATGGTGGCATAGGCCTTAAGTAAAGTTCTAGTTTCATCTCTCGCGGGAATTGTCAGTGGTTTGATCCCAGGTGGCATACCAGTTTAGTATAACCTGTCACTTTGAGAAATGAAATTTCGACTAATGACTAATCAGGGGATTATTTGAGTTTGGTCTAATTCAGCATATAGGGTGTGCCTAAAAAGGGGGTACATTTTAGTTAAATGAGAAAGTCGGATGGTGTTATGAAATTTGTTAACTAACAACTTGAAGACTTAATCAGGTGTGGCTTAACTTAACGTACAGGGTGTACCTAAAGGAAAGGTATAGTTTGTTAATAAATAAATGAAAGACTTTGTGATTTATTGTGGAAGTTAGGCTCCACTTTACCTATAGCGAGCGTTTATTCGACAACGAAAGGTGGTTTCCGTGGGAAATTTATTAAATTTATTTGGAATCACATTATACGAACATAAGTTTAACTTGTGGCCCTCCAGTCATAGCTTCTAGCGCTACTGGCGAGACGTACGAGAACACATTGAATGGTTTAGGAATTTAGTTGGGAGTTTCGGGCAAGGTTGAAATATTAGTTGGTGGTTCTTGTCACGCGGTGGAATGTAGGGAAGACCCCTCCACTGGCGGATACGTCTCTTATAACATGTATGTATAGTTTTCTAATGTATCTTAAAAATAACATTCTTTACAGCATAGGGAAACTTATATATTGAACGACACGTACATTTTTCTTATCAATTTCATGGGACGCGAGGCCTCGGGCGGTCGCCCACTCCTTGTTACGCCACTGAGTAACAGAAACGATACATGCTGTCTAGTCCAATTCCTTTCTTCGAGTCCCCTTGCTAACAGTTTCTCGCAAATCAAGGTAGCACCTTCCCAACAAGTTTCTATCTGTTGATTTCCTTCAGAGGCTTCAGAAAATTGATTAGGATATGTAGCCGCAAATATCTTCATTGTTTTCCTCCCTCACATTGAATTTCCATCCAGTGGCTGCACCTGTGGGAAAAGTTGACATCTTCTCCTTTCATCACAATTTTCCTCGCACCATTCGATTCAATGCAGTTTTCTGTACAACAATGCGTTTCTAGGAATATATTTCCCCTGTACTTTTCCGTGTCCATACTTACAACTTGTCAGTGGCTGTCATTTCAGATTACTTCTTATGGTGTTAACACGGAGACTTGGTATCCTCTATTACTCGGAATATAAGATCTGATTTCTCGGTTCCTTGTCGATTTGTTACAGTAAACTATTTGGTTGGGGCCACAACGATAATGTTTCACTCTTTCTGCTTTTAGTTCACCCTACCTTACCCTTGCTGTACGAGAAATTTACTTACCTCAGGGGAGGCCTTACAGGTCAACCCTTGTTTATTATCACTAAAATTCAAGAAACTCTTTCGTTATTGAATCACTGCTTCCTTTGTTGTTTGCATATGTGCAGTTATAAATTAATTATAATATTTACAAAAATTGCTATCATTAATAAAAATAAGAACCAATTATTGCACGAGTGTCACACACAGGTTTAACATTCACTTAACTTCAAAAAAAAAATATTAGTGTCGCTTTAGTGCTTTCTTTGTTTGCATACGTGCAGTTACATAGTAATTATAATAATTACAAGAAATACCATCGTTATCAACCAATTCTACAATATTTCAGGTATGAGTGTCATGTCGGAACACACATCCTGAGCGGTGAGGGGCTGATAGGTCCACCACGTGAATTTTCCCCTATTTACGTTATCTTCAAAAATTTTTGAACAAAGGTACTACGGAAATATTGGTAATACCCTAGGGAACAGTGTAATTTTATTTTCCTTTTTTGGCATAGCCTAATATTGGAGATTTTCTGGTTTGCCTACCTTCTCTCGTTGAAGCACACTCTTTCGTATGGTATCCGTTGACTGAGGCGACAAGACAAAGATATAATTCACTGAGTGGATTGGCTTGTTGCTGTTGATGGGAGGCATGTTTTGTTTTGGAAAAGCGAAACGACTTAACCTATCTGACCAGACCTGCGTCTCTAAGTTTATCACTTAGGCATGATTGATGTTCCAAAAAATGAAAAAACTTAATTGTTCTTTATTGTTTTTTTATGTAGTACATTTCTGTATGTAGGATTGCCAAAGTTTGCTCCATTTTAGCTGACTTAAATGTCCTGTTCACCCCTTGCAGAGCAATTTACAAAGTTTCAGATCCACCGTTTTTGTGACAGAAATAATGTGTCTGCAGGTTCTGTGTGAGAGTATTGTCTGTCTCGATTAGACCTCTCTGTCAAACGTTGCAGTGAAGTCATATTGCATTTCCTTAATAGCTTTGCTGGTCTGTGGACGTTCATGTATCAATATCGATGCTGCTCACCATTCATCCACGCTGTAGTTGCTTGTGTCGGCCATCTGAAAGCAGAGAACAAATTTAACTAGTTCCACTGTGATAACCAACTGGGGGTAGTAGAACATTCGGATCACCCTGTACATATATTTTCAAGTCCGAGTTAGTGTCTGAATATCTCAAGAAGAAGAATTCGTAACGAAGCTGTAAGCCTGTACTTTTCTAGAAGCTTCCATGTGACCAAGGGTCATTCACTTGTCCTATCAGCTGCAGACTCCTCTTAGGTATTTCAAATATGCTAAGTCAAGTGTTAACAGACTTCCTGGAGTATTGGTGTAGCTAGCAGGTAAACAGGTAGTAATTTGCTAAGAGAATAGGAAGTCATAAACTTGGTGAATCGGCATAGAGGAAGTCTCCACTGCGACAGAGATAGAGGAGCAGAGACACTCTTTGGATTGGTTTGGAATAGTCAAGAGGACTCTTTTGGTTTCTCATCGAACAGGCTGAGTCTGCCTGACTTAGGCTGACAAGCAACCAGAAGCCTAGAGAAAGCTTGTACAGGCTTACACATCAGACTTCACGTTAGACAGGTAATTATCCTAACCTCACCATGTATGATTCAGGTTCGAAGGTTTTAAAATCCAAGTGTTGACTATTTGCCATTTTAGTTCTTTTCTGGTGTAACTTGTTTCAGTAGTACCTCTAGGGCCGTTACCATCAGGCAAACTAGCTAGCGAGTAAGACTCTCCTCTGAGGATGAAAGAGATTTTAGTGTACATCACCCAATAAGTCTATTAGGAGTGGCTGGTTCGGTCCCTCATTCGAAAGAATGGTACGTGCTGGAGATGCTATATAATGTAATGAGATGCAATGAACTGACAATGATGCTGGCGCCAGGTGAATATATCGGTCCAGTGCCTGAGGTCATCTGCAATCACTGGTAACTATTTTTCAAAGTGATTGTTGCCTGCGTAGATGCATGAACTCCCCATATACCAGGATTCGTTGTTTTATCTTGCTGGGTAATGTATAATTTGCTGCCTGTGGTCCACTGAATCTTGAAGTTCCATGTTCGATTTCTGTCCTGGGTTCAAAATTATTAGCTGGGGTAGTGTGTTGCCTGCCTACGTCCCTTCGGGTTGTGATTTTGACGAGCCTGTCCCTGAGGTAGTACACTGCTTGTTGTGGAAAGTCCTCTGTTCGAAACCAATGACTGCTGCGGGAACTTTCCTTCCGTGATGCTTCTTGTATAGACAGGTTGTAGGAAACTTTTTAGGGACAATTGTGATTAAGATGGAGGAAAAGTCTTGTAGGAAAGGTTATTGGGATGCACGTGCAGTCACTTATGAGCCACTGCGAAGGTCTTTCCACTCACCTGCTTACGAACTGAGGCAATTGTCGAACTTCCTCCTTCATTCTAAAACTTGCTGGTGTGGTAAAAATGTATAGATGTTTTGAATTTTCATTTGCTGGAAAATGTCTATAAGTTTTAGACTTCCCGAGGCTAAGAAACCACTGATATTCGCTGGCGCAAGTGTGTGGAGGAAGCGACATATTAAAATTACCAAAATGGCGTTCTAAAGCATTATTGATGACTGTTGCATCCTTGAGGTAGTCTTCGAAATAACAATCGATACGTCATGTAAATTTTAGCTACATAGTGTGTTTACGTGACCTTGAATCAAATTGTCATGGTGGATGGAGACTGGTCCAAGTACCAATATGAGATAAGGTTCTCCTGTCCGAATGACTCCAGGGATGTTAGCGGATATGCGACAGAGCTTCTTGCTACGTTGTCGTGCCTGGGAGCGCCAGTTGAACAACGTTTGTAACGTTTTTCAGTGCTCGATAAATCTTCCTCAGAGCTAGGTGCCAGCTCTGAAAATCGGGTGCCAGGAAACTAGCAATTGTGCATACTATAAGAAGCTGGACCCAGCTACCAATAAAGAACCAAGGTCCGGAAACGTGTCATTAAAAAATTATTGAAAGTTTCTGCTTGTGTATTTAATAGGGGTATCAATACAGTGTATCATAGCCAGGGCTCGAAAATTTCCGTTCGCCACATCGCCATGGCGACTAAAAATTTCAGACTGGCGACTGTTATGTTTTATAAGTTTGCATGTACGAAATTTTGAAGATTTTAAGTTGAAATTGCTAAGTTAGCAAAATATTTCTTTTATCAACGTTATGAACATTCCATAAAATCAGTAACATTTTTTTTTTACTCTACGGGGTGTAAGGGGTGACCTTCTACGTAGTGCACCCACTTGTCAACCTCACTTCCACAAGTACACCCCGGACTGCAGTTTGTATACTAACGAAGCTTTGGCGACTGGCCCTATGGCCAGTATAATTCTGTGTGTTGTCCTTATGTGTGCTGAGTGCCCCTTTACAGCTTCAGCTTTTAACCAAAGTCAGAATGTTTTAAGATTTTAAGTTGTGCAACGTTGCAGATTTGTTATTTGTTATGGTAAGGGGCAGGACCCCGTATAACGTGACGGGTGCAAAATAACCTAAGTGCTGACGCACCCAAAATTTTAATATCAAATTCAAATTTTACTCTACGTTCCCAAACCCCCCCATTTCCCGCTTTCTCACATGATTTAGCGACGGTTTGAATACGGTGATGCTCAGCTTCTTATAGATAAATTGATTGATTGATTGTTTTGCTTTATTATACTTCGCTTTTTGTGCCAATTGTGGCTAATTTACGAAGATGGTGATGAATGATGATATGATGAAACATCCAAACCGGGACCCCTGGCGTCGTAGCGCGATGTGATAACCACTCCGCCAGTTTGATTGCAGGTCACGGAAACACCCTGTATACAGGTTTTTGACAGATTTTTAAGGTTTTAACTTGACTCTCCCTCGTTTAACTAGTGTTTTCCACCATTTATCCTTACTCCTTTGGCACTTTCCTTTAGTCTCTTCCACATTTCTCCTGATCTGTTGTCAAGGTCACAGGATGGAACAAAAGCTGACATGCGACAAGAATCAATATCTAGGGTCGTGCCTTTGCCTTGACTTATGGCTGCGCTACTAAAGAAGTTGAAGAAGAATCTCTGAGGTATGTTGGAGTGACTCGAAAAGCCATCAGCGAATGTCACATAGAACGTCGGAAGATCTGAGGTTAATGGGATATTAGGGAGGTTCTTTGGAAGAGGAATCCTTCATCAGTCTTCCCATCTTACGACATAACCTTTATATGAGGAAGAATATGATTTAAGGGGACAGATATCATTATTACTATATTAAATTCGCGACCTTAATTCCAGGTCCAAATATTCTGCTGTAGGACCTTGAGCCTTTTAATTGCTACTGAATTTTCATAATTAATATTTATTATTGGAAGCCCAATCACAGATTGTAAATAATATTATACAGTGGAACATCTTTATAACGAACCAATGCTGAATGTAACATTGTCCATTGTTGGAGTGTTTCGAAAAAACCTACTCGACTCGATTTGCGCCAATAAAATTTCATGTTTTTAAATGCTTGAAGTTTAACAAAGCAAATTGATCATACGTAAATTTTCCATGTTCATTTTCTCTTTCTCGTATGAAATAATTGTTTGGAATTTTTCATATAAGTTTATTTTTTACATGTCTGTCATCGTAACACAAGTGCCAGATACATCACACGAATAAAACAGCATGCATTTATACAACAATGAGCTTCAACAATTAAGTACTCTTCAAGCCCGAAAAGGGGTCGTCACAAATCATCACAACCTCTGCGCGGAAAAGACATTTGTTGCAGACCTGTGACCTCCGAGTTTCAGAAATCGGCATTGTTGTTTCTCACAGTTGTCCATTGTTGGGAAGTTAGGCCCTGGAGATAGATTTCAGATTCTGCGTTTGTAATTAAGAAGTAATATTTCTGTATATGGTGTCCGGGCTAGAGGTATACAAAAAATAAAACATATATTTTAGCATCTCTAAACTTTAATAACTTTCCTGTAACTTTCTTGTTCGAAGTAACTCAGAAAGTTTTTATGTACGCTGATACACCTCAATATTCAGGCTCGTGCCCGTTGTTGACCATCATTTGAGGCGTTATTAGCGCAACGACACGCTGTCTCAGATCACCCAAATCGCGAACTTTAATGAAGCCCCGTAGAAAGAAGTCTAATGGTGCTAAATCTGTGGATATCGGTGGCCCATCGTGTTGAGAGCTGTTCTCATGCTGCTTCTGCGCATGCGCGACTCAACAGCACGATTGATCGTACAATTGGACTACTGAAATCTGGGATCAACGGTCTATCGACTGAGGTTCACTACGAGACAAAATAAGGAGTAGTTCTCGCATTGTAAGCAGTTATTTTTGTATACGTCTAGGCTGGACACCCTATATATTTCCATGCATATTACCCAATGAATTGAGATATGTCCGTTAGTTAGTGGTGTCCGCTATTCAGAGGTGCCGTTAGAAGTGTTAGTGAACTACGTCTCGTCACACACTTTCCTTCAAATCCGGTTAGCCTGCACGTCAACACTGTTGTGTGGGTTGCATAGGAGAACGGCGTAGAATACATTGTGGCCAAGCAGCACGTTCGTCCGATTCTTTTTACGCCACAAGGGGGAATATGCAGGGGATGTATAGGATGGCAGAAGAAAATGGACTTGCCTGGTTCCCACTTGGGGGTTGAATACAATATAAACTGAAGAGGCTGGCCGATGCTGCCATCTGTCTGATGTGAGGTGAAGGGGGGACGAGAGAGCGCATGCTGACTGAATTGTCTGCTCAACGGCAGCGGAAATCGGGGATAATGCAAGGGATTTCGTTGCCAGTACAACGTAAACTATAACACTTGGGGATAAAAATCTTTAAGTTGTCGACTTCCGGTCTCACCACGGAAGTTCCCGGGTTCGACTCCTGTCTTTAGTATAAGTGTTCTTTGTGAGTGTCCATCCATTTCATCCAATCATCCTCATTGTCGCGATTAGTAGAAAAGCAACGCTAAACGAAAAGTGTTATCTTTGTTAGTTTAGGTATGGTATAATTGATTTTGATTTTTGTTATTTAGCCTCACTTTTTTGTCACTTTGGATAATCGCGACGATAAGGACGAGTGATGCAAATTAGGATGATGAAGGAACACTAACGAAGAACAGCTATGCGAAGGCAGGGATTCGAGTCCGGGACCGCTGTACTAACCACTCCACCACGGAGGTCGGCTTTAGTAATTTTCCCTTACCACATACTACTGCATGGTGAGACCCACATGTTTCACTGTTCAACTTACTTCATGTTGCTTCCAGCAGTAGACAGACATAGCTGATGGACGGTTGTGACAAGTAAGAAAGGGACACTATTTGCTGTTGCTATTACCAACGCCCACGGATACGATTTCCGCACAGGTTTTGTGCATACATGCACGGGGCGGACATAATGTTCCAGTCTCCTCTGCTTTCTTTCGGTTCACGGCTGTGATTGATACGAGTCCGTTTTTCGTCCGGTTCTCTGCACGTTTGCGAACAGACATCGAAATATCGCGTCATTTGTACTGATTTCTGGGCTTTGGGAAAATATCTCCAGCAGGAACCGAAGCTGACATGTCCTTAATCTTCTTACCCCTCAGATCACTGATTGTATTGTGTGTGAGGATGGGAGTCCCCTCTCCTAAATGGCAAACTACAAACTACGTTCCTTCTGAAAGTGTCATGTCAGCTATTCAGTTCAGAACAACCAGAAACATTCGTATTGAAGTTACGTGTTACAATTACGCCATAGGGAAGGCGCAACCTTCAAAATATACGAGGAAAAAATATTTATCTAAACCCCTTAACTTAAAGTTAAAAAGGGGGTGTAAAGAATCCCTTGAGAAAGGTTAGAAGTACAAGGCTGTAAAGGGACGTGCACAGGACACACACAACACATTAAAAGATATGGCAAGACTTTTATAGTTCCTCAGAAACCGTGTAAGACTACAGCAACATGTCAAAGACACTGTACGTACATGGTTCAGGTCAGCTACAGCAAAGTCAGACCAGACCTGTCAGACCCCTAAAAACCAGACTAGCTGAAGAGGTCGAGTCTGTGTGTGATAGGGTAGATAGGTGGAAACATGTAAGTTTGAGATCAGTATTTCGTTTGCATGCGTTCGATTGCTGTTCCTTATCGCTTGCTTTGTTCTGTTTATGAAGAATGCTACAACTCTTAATGTCCCCAGTAGTGGAAACGTATTGTTTCTACGCACTCCTTGTAGGTATGCCTACTATTTAACCTCAGATGTGACATATTTGGATGATTTTTTTATGGATTTTATTGCGTTCGACGATGTTCTAGCCCTATTTTTTGCTCAATCTCATTTTGGAGCCTCTTCATTGTAGGTATGCCATGATCTTACGTGATATAACTTAACCTATTCACGTTTTTACAGCCTTTTACGGGTTAAAATAACCTACAAAGTGTAAAATGGTTGTTTCTACGCAACCCTTGTAGGTGGACCTAGTATTTAACCTCAGTTGTGTCATATTTTGATGATTTTGATGATTTTTTTATGGATTTTATAGCATTTGACGATGTTCTAGCCCTATTTTTTGCTCAATCTTATTTTTGTAGGTGGTGGGCCCTCAACGTAAACGCCTACGATGTATTTGGGGGGCCTTATGTTTTTTTTTGTTGGTGGGGCCATCAGCGTAAACGGCTACGATGTATTTTTATGATATGTGAGGCCCCCTTTTCACGATGTATGTCGTGGAATTGGTTCAATGCCCCCCACTACTTCTGAAGGGGCCACAGTGGGGGCTCGCAGTGTTGCCAACTTACTTCGCAAAAATTTCACCATATGATATTTCACAGGAAGTTAACCTACAAATAGAAGTTGTCATAAATTTCTATAGTATAGTGATTTTTTTTATGTGTGAAGAATGTTTGGTTCTAAGGTCAGTGTAATTTTTATAGAATTATCCAATTTTTTTTTCTTGTATCTAAAACTGGTCAGTCACTCTTTCATTCTTGACATCATACACAAAAGTTTTCTCTGCAATAAGAATGACGCTGCATAGAGTATCGGCAGGCAAGGTGTCATGGAACTCGCACACAATTTTGATGTTGGTACGATCGTTAACAACCACCTGCTTTCTGTTCGATGTGTTAATGACGAACATGGGTCTGCGAGGTATGAACTCATTGGGGTTGTAGTACACGTCTACATTGCCGGAGGTCACTCTCTTGTAAACTGTGTATGCTTCGTACAGTTTCAGGTAGTCGTTGTTTGCAATGTTCCGGTTGTAGTTCTCTCGCGGGAATATCTCGTTCCTGCCATTTTTGAGGTAGATGTTCTTGATCTTGCAGTTGTCGAACTGACTCGAATCTTTTTCTTGGTTGTTGTCCTCCCCTGTCTGGAAGAGCACGACCACAAACTCTGGCATATCGTACCGGAGGCTGTTAAACTGTGTGATCACGTCAAATTCAAAATGGTTGCCGGAAGCAGGTTTCTGCACGCACTGGTAACCGTAAAATTGGATGGGTACTTGGGGATTCTTCAAAATGTCTGCTTTGTACTTGAGAGCGTAGTTAGTTTCGTATTCCACTACGGGCATGCGCAGCTCCGTGGACTGGATGATGCACTTGGCAGGATCGGGTAGTGTGTTGGGAAGTGCTGAACCGTCTGCACTCAAGGTGCTGTAACGCATCAGCGCATCGTTGTCGTTGGCGCTTCAGCGAAAAGTGACGCGCAAACCACCCTTCCACATAATCTCTGTGTAGTCGGAGAAGAAGCCAGGAAGCAGGCGCATGGGAAACAGTACTGTGTGACTTTTAGTTTTGATTTTTGTACCTGCTTCGAATCCCCCTGCCTGGTAGTATGCTGCATCGGTCTTGGAGAGTTTCAGTGTTCCCACAGCTGTAGAGGTAATCCCGAGGTAGTCAACCCTATCGATGACGGTGCCATGCTTTCTAACTTCTACCTGCGAGAATAGGTACGGGACAAAATTATCTACAAGTCTTAAATTTGCATTGGCAAGGAATGCTTCGCCGTTGTCTCTCTTCACAACATCAAACTTGATATACAAATTAGCTCTGTGAGGGTGAATGAACCCGTCCCCGACATCCACGTCGTATTCTATCTCTCCATTCGCTTCATTGAGGTTGGCATACGTGCGACGATTGAGTGGGAAGGACTGCAACTCGTAACTTTCGATTTGCTCCATAATGGTTATTTATTATATGTTAATCTCCACGACGGCAGTGGTCGTGGCTCCTGCAAAATCAACCACCTCTCCCTTTTCGTTGGTAATTGCCAATTCTATTTTGTCTATACGATTACGAGATACAGGAAAGTATATCGGTGGGGAGGGTGTGTAGATAATTGGCTCCATGAACTCAGAGTTTGGTTTGAACGTAGCGATAATACCTGTCTGCTTGTGACTCCCTGGGATGCCGTCCGAGGATTTGGTGATCATACCTTCTGCCACATTGCAATGTATGTTCAGAGTCTCGATGGCTAGAAATTTAGGAATGTTAGCACCGATGTGCTTGATGTCAGGTTCGAGCTTTGTGTTGTTCTCGAATCCCAAAAGCTCTCCAATGGTACCCAGGTCTACGGTTTCCGTGGCAGACACTAGTTCCACCCTGTGAGTTACAGAATTTTGGGACAGCAGTACACTTCTTGGCAATTGAGCCTGCAAGGTAGACAGATGGTACTGGCAAGGGGTGATGCTGATTTTTTCGCTGCCAATTTTGATGGTATTGTTGTGTACCGTCACATTAGGTATCAGGTACATGCTGTAGAATGCACGAAGAGCAATAGATTTAGGATAGATGATATCAGCAGGTCAAAAACCTTCATTTGAGATCAACCCCAACTTGGACCCTTCAAAACCCTGTCATTTTACTGCACGAACTCACTTTCTCTCTACGTTTCTCGGCTGTTTTATTGCAGTGACGAAGTAAGAGAACGGAAAAAAGGCTCTGAAAAGTGATTGTCAAAAACGTACTTTCAGGTACACATGTTTTAGAAAGTTACAACGCTGGAACCTGTGTCGTCCATGTTTCTATATCGTGAGCTTTGTAAACCTAAAAAATGTTTGCTGCTTTTTCCTCATGTTTTTTTGCATATCGACTGTGCTGTGTTAAGGGGAAAAAATCTTCGTGTTCAGTGACCTACTTTTGAAATGACTTACGACATTTTCCTATAAGGCTGTCTCCCCTTACGATGTTTTCCTGTAAGGCAGCCAGAAGACAAATATCTTAAGACTTTTCCAAGACATTGATTTTCTCGGCTCCTAATTGAGCTAGGATGATGATTGTGGGTTTGTTGGATAGGTTTTGATGATAACTACTCAACTAGCAAGCGCCCCCCTCAATTTTTTAAGAAATTTAGTTTTGATACTAAAACTCTGCAACCTATTGGAGTGCTTGGCGTTTTAGATTAAAATTTTGTAATGGGTTTTTCTTGCTCGACGAAGGCGATATTTTTAAAACTGTTCCGTGACCCTCTTGTTCTTCACGTCTTGGAAGAAAGATTTCTCTGCCACCAGGATGACGCTGCACGACGTGTCGTCGGGTAGGGCGTCGTGAAATTCGCACACGACCTTGCTGTTAGTGCGATCGTTGACCACGACCTGCTTCCTCTTCGACGTGTTGATGACGAACATGGGTCTCCGTTCTTTGAATTCGCTTGACATGTATGGGAAAAAATAGAACCTATCAAAAAACAGCATATTCTTAGTTAATTAACATGGATGAATTGAAGTGTGATAACTAAAATTTCTTTTAGTGTGATTGGAGGAGAGAAAAGTTGATTTCGTCATCTGAAAAAAGAAAAAGAAAATTAGTGCGTTCGCTCAACCACATTGGAATTGACCATCATTAATTATATTCGTCGTTGCGATGTAAAGAGGAGAACATTTTTTCCATGAGAGTTTTCGTATTGTGAATTAAAGAAAAAAATACCTGTCACGGTTTTTTGATGTTATGCGTAAAAAGCATGGGCTATGACGAGAGTGTCGGAAATAAAGCTTCTTCTCCTCTGTTTATTCTATCCGCTAGCTTTTGAACATGTTTTTATTACATATCTTTCTCTTGCAAGAGAATCTCAGTTTGGGCAATATAGACAGTAGAAAAACTCGTCCCTTTTTGATCGTAAGGTTTGCGAGGTAATAGGATTCGGACAATGTATATCCATTAGTTGGTTATATTATTGTCTTATCATTTAGATCTGTTAGGAGACACAACTTTTTTTAATCTGTCTTCCAACTACTTAGGATTTTATGTATTTATAAAATAAGAATTTTATTTTCTGCGATATTATACATATATTCTCTTATTCATTCTTCCCTTTTACATTAACTAACTATCTCTCTCTCTCTTTCATCTTGTTAACAATTCTACAAGCAACAATGTTGTTCTTATTTTTTTCAACGAGATTTTATTCTTTTAAACAAACTTAATGTATGCACCTCTTTTTAATGAAAGAGACAAAGTTTCTTGCATCCATGGACAAAATTATTACTTTGTATATAGTATTTTAACTTTCAGAAGACAGAGAAAAGTAACACATTTTCCGAATTAATACTGCTTATTATCATTTTTTTCATTTGTTAGTACTTTAATTTGTAAACTGACACACACTGGCATTTTACGATTGGTTTTGTGAGTACGTGTTAAACCACCACGCCTCTCCTTGAGCAATATTATTCTCTTGCTGCGACTGATGTATATTTCAAAAAAGGTAGAGAACATGTTTCTAAGAGGTATGGAGATAATTGATCAAGATAGTTATCGTGAGAAAAGAGAAAATGTTAAGCGGAGGATAATGAAACTTTTACATTTTGAGTTCCCTATCGAGTTAGAAACAAGGAGATAAACGCATCAACTTTTGCAACATTTTATTCTTTGCTATCATGTCACCCATTTGCATTAATCGGTTGGAGTACAAATAATGTGGAGTTCAAAAATTTTAGATTGACGAGAAAGGACATTCAGTTTTCTATCGAATAACACACTTGTAGAATACACTTATAACCCAAAACAAAAAGTATTTGATTCTAATGTATTTTTTGTAATGTAGAATCTTCGAAACCTGGTGAAGGTGCACGTCACTATAAAAAACTGCATGTTCAGAATAAATCTATCAATTCATCAAGTTCAACGATGCTAAACTTTGTGCAGGGATAGTAGATTTCACTCTCAGTCTCCCTTTTTAGCCTGTATGTGTGTGCTCCATGCTAACAATCTACTTCCGTGACACATCACGCGAAGAGTATAATTCGATAACACACTTTTGCTAACTGCCACAAACATTAAGGAAAATCACTGGAAACTACGGGGTGTAAAAATATATTTTTTTATCTTTTTTCCCATAAAACTACAACATACCATCAAAAAATATCATCATCGAAAAAAATTTGGAAAACTGATTGTAGTTTATGTCCCCACCTACATAATCATCGTAAGCGTGTTTTAAATTGGTGTAGTCTTGACGAAACAAACAAATGAAATTAGCATTGTCCCGGAGTAGCTGCTTGGGGATTTTGGAAAAAGTCTGAGCAAGGTAGAAGCAGTCCATGCCTCTATGCCGACCCTGAGTAAAAAAATTGCGAATTTCGTTCTAGTTCTCCAGGATCACATCGTCAAAAACCACCACCGAATTTTCGAGACAGCATTCTAGTGGTATCACTTCAGAAGCAAATATAGCTATGCCTAGTCCCTCGTACAGATTCGACAGCTGGCGATACTTCGGTTGATCCAAACGTTTGGAGAAAACATACATGTGACTGTTCTTCCAGTTTAACCAGTTGGGTGCAAGAAGAAAATTATCGATAAGTAACGTTGTTTTTCCACATCCAGAAGGTCCAACAATGAGGCAGAGAATGTTGTCGGGTAGAAGCTCGCCCTATCCTGACGTTCCGATGGAAAATCTGGCAGTCGCCGTACCACATCCCAAGCACCCGTTACACAATCACCTCGTTTACGTCTATCCAACTTTTTTCCTCGAGTCCCAGCTATTTCACCAACAGTTTGTCATCTTTTCTACGTAATACTTTTTCAATGAGATACGTGTCGGTGTATTTTGTTTTAGAAAGTTCCTCTTCGTAAAATCTTCCTTTCAGAATTTCGTCGCTATTATCTTTTAAATATACGTGTAACGGTTTCCGGGTAAGACTCGAACTACGGTGAAAAGTTCCGTACTCCAATGTTTAGTGAAGCCTTTTTCAAACGCACGCTTAAATTTACTGATTCTCACCTGATCTCCAATTTTGTATTTCGGTTTCTTGCTTGTAAATTTGTACTTTGGACAATAAACCGTAGAAATTAAACGCTGCTCGTCAGATTTGTAGACGTCAGCTGGTTTCATGTTTATCGTGCGATGCAAACCGGAAGCATGTCGAGCCACTTCTAATTCCCCTGAAGCGCGAATTGTTTCCACATGCGTGTTTTGAGAGTTCGGTTGAAACGTTCCACTATGCTGGCTTTGATGTGACTAAAGGTGGAGTAATGTTGAATATTTTTGTTTTTGAATAAATTGCCGAAAGACAGAGTTGTAGAATTCTTTTCCGTTATCCGTTTGAAGAAATCTAGGTCGCCTGCCACTTTTATCGAAAATAGTTTTGAATGCTTCTACTACTAAGGTTCCTGTTTTTGCCTTGAGGTGTAATGTCCACGCAAATTTTGAAAATGTGTCTATAACGGTGAGAAGAAACTTGTATCCCTTGTTGATTTTATGTAATTTTTTTAAGTTGCCACTGCTTATTTCCACAAGGTCAGCTTGCCACAGGTCGTCTATGATTTTGGTTACTACTGGCAGTCGTTTGTAGTTTTGCCGTGCAGTTTGTGCAGCTCGTTCACAATAGCCTGCCTAGATATTGCGCGAAAATATGAATATAGCTTGGATGGGATTTCTGGCTGCAGACAATGCCGGGTTTTCTATGTACAATTTGTCTCCTATTTCTATGTCGATAATTTGAGTGGCATCTTCGGCATAGGCAGTCTCGGGAGTTTCGGGGTGGGTGAAATCGACCAACTCCACTCCTCTTATTTTAGGCTCGTCATCGATGTTCATCACGGTCATGGTTTGGTAGTGGGTTGCGTGAGGCAAAGACCAGTATGAAACCTTGACGAACAGAAGCTTTTGCAGGAGTCAACTTGTAGAGTTTGGAACCTGGATTGAAGGGCGGGGAAAACTCTCTGTTTGTAATGCTGGACAGTTCGATGACAACAGTGGACTTAAGATTGTCGATGCTGGCGTTCTGGGTGTTTACATTGGTTCAAACCTCGCTCTCCACATCCTCCAATCTACCGTTTATTGATTCCAGGTGTTCCTCCATAGCATGAACAACAGTGTTATAGTCAGGGTTGATCTTCACATCGACAATAAGCCTCTTGAATTTTTCGTTTAACTCATGTAGTTGGGTACTTAAATTGGTTATGGCCGATTCCTGGCTTGCCTCGATACTATCAATTTGCTCTTTCACGCTGGCAATAATTTTCTGTAGACTTTCCACGAGTGTCAACTTGGAGCTCTGGGTTGCGAGGTCGTGGACCTGGGTTCTAATTTCCGCAAACAATTCATCTAGCTCGCTGATGTTCTGGCTGGTGGTTAAGGTTGCAACAGACCCCCGAATCGATTCAATTTCGGTTTGGATGTTTTTGATGTCGTCGGATTTGAGTATTCGGTTGAGAGCTCTCTTCACGCTTTTCAATTCCTGCGAGGTAGGCATGGTGGTTACCGTGTTTTGGAGCGACTCCAAAGCTTTTTTCATCGCGTCCAACTCGGAGGCAGCAGCTGCAGCGCGTATGCCTTCTTGTAATTGTGTTATGTCGTCCTGGGTAAGGGTGGATTGTTGCAAAGTTTCCAACTTAGTCTGTATGTCGTCGATCAAGTGATGAAAATTCGACAACTCTGATTCGGTGTTTAGATTTTCCAACTTGGTGATCTGCTGTTGGGCGCTGGCCAGAGTTTCCCTGATGCCAGCCAGTTTGGATTCCAGTGCTTCGTGTACGTTTGCCAGATCATTGTTATGACGGCGAGAGCATCCTCAATGTGCGTTATGGTGCCTTGCAGCTTCCCGAAATCCTCGTAGGTCTCAAGTTGGAGTTTGATGTTGGCCACGCTACGGGCAATGGCGTTCAGCTCACTGGACGAAGGTAGATTGTCGATGAAGTCCTGTAGCGTTTGGAGTTTAGTTTTGACTTCGTTGATGGCTGCATGCAAAGCGTCCGTTTGAAGCTCAGCCTTGATGCTTTTCAACGTAGGAATTTCGAACGATTGAAACTGTTCACGCAATTTGGCAATACTGGCGTTCACGCGATCGTAGTCATCTTGAGTCTTGATACTCTGGATAATGTTTTGCAGTTCAGTCTGGATGGTGCTAGTTTGGTCTTGCAAGTGTCGCTTCAGCTGTTCCACGTCAGAAGTTTGCGCTTGCTGCAGCTTCACAAGTTCGTTTTGGAGCTTGCCTACACTCAGTGCCAGGTTCTCGACGTTGTCTATTGACACGAGGTCGGTATATTTTTGCAGCAGCGATTTAAGCTCGGCGTCAATGTTGAGTACGGGGTCCAGGCAATGAGACTGCAGGTTGGCTATCTCTGACTGGAGGCTGGAGTTGAGCGTGGACTGCAGAGCTTGCAGGTCGCTTCGCAACTTCTTGACCCTGACGTCGAGCATGAGAAGCTCGTCGCCGTGATCGTCGCGTTTCGTGTGGCCAAAAATATCGTTAGGCATTGTTGCTATGGTTATTTATTATAGGGTAGGTGATTTTCATTTCTATGAAAAGAGAGATATGTTTATCGTAGTCGTCCAAGAGCTCCACGTACAGGCGATCGCCAGCAGACACATCGTACGTACTGTTCATCCTATCGTGCATGATGCGATAGATGTTCCTGCCAGAGGAAACCTTGACCTCCCCATTGTTCTCAGGGTTCATGTTGAACTGCAGTTTGCCGGAGATGAGGAACCGATAATAATTCAAGTTGTTGTTGAATATATGGAAAGTTTTGCCCACATCCTCGTCGTACTGGGTCAGGATGCTTTTGAGATGAATAATAAGCAAACCGTTGAGTTTAGATAGTAGGGAGGGCAACAGGTCCAAGTTCGGAGGTGATGATGATGGTGCAGTTTGGATGGGTACCTCCATAGCTTGCTTCCTGAAGCCAAACAGGTTCATAGGCATGGTTTTATATGCTTGTGTTGATAGAAATATTGCCAGCCGTAAGGTTGTTTTTTTAAAGTGCATTGTATGTATTTCTTACTACTATCTAAACGATAGTGCCCCCAAGGCAACGTGTGGATCCCACAAAACAAAATACATATTTTATCATCATGTTGATTTAATGCTACTTTCCTAACTTTGTTTGTTGTAATCACATGGTCTACACTTTGAATTCTTTTTTCCCTTCGTAGCTGCGGCTTCAATTTCTTCAGACAGTCAAGATAGTCTTGAAGTGAAAGTTTGTTTTGTACAATATTTTTACCAACACCTTTAGCTTTCTTCGTGATGCTGCTCTCGGTTCTGAATGTATACATTTTGGAACGCAAACCGGCAAACTCGAGAATGATGTCACCGTTACACTAGTCTTTTAATTTACCTAGAACTTTTTTGTTACTAGATGGAATTCCAAATCTGTTCGGTTAAGGCTAGGAAGAAGTATCATAATAATCAAGCAAGGACGGATTTTTTACATCTTCATATATATTGGATGATTTAATGCTATAAATAAAACTGTCGGTGTCCATGTAAAGTAATAAAATGCTATCGTTGTAGAAAGGTTGCATAACATTCTAGTGAAATTGAAACATGTGAAGTTTCGATAAAACTAAAACTGTTGCTCGCACATAAATTGGTTTTCGGAATTTTATCACTTTTATATCTAGATTGATAAGTGACAGTTTCACGTTGTAAATTTTTCGTTATTTAAATCTAGGATCAACCAACCACTTACTGCATTTATTTTCATCTGAAACCAATCTCACGTCCACGTGATTTCTTACGTTCTCCATTGTTTTGCCATATACAGCATTGTTCATCAATTTAAAAAAATCTTTGTCTAAATCGGAAGTGGCAACTGTTCTATGTTTTGTGTTTGTTTCAATGCATGGTTTGAGCCACTCGGAATGTTTAAACCTGAGGACTCTTCTAATATCCGATACCTTAATACCCATCGCAATCAAAAACTGTAGACTTTTGTAATGGAGACCGTATCTTTCTTTTTCTCTAAAGTTAATAAAAGCTTGTGTTGATTAGAATTAGGTGGACATTTAAGTTCGGGTGCCGGTGGTAAATCGGAAAAAATATCATGCAAATTGTCTGGAAATTCAATATCCACTTCTGCAAAGAAACCAAATTCACAATCGTCAAAATCAATAATATTTATGGAAGTTGGTTCTATCCATTCGAAACATCCATAAGGACGTTTTTGTACCATAGCATATCCATACAGATTATTTACGTCGATGGAAAAAATGTAATTCGATGGTTTATTCGCATCATATTTTTCTTCCATGTGCATTTTGTTGGCTTCTGCATGTCTCTGTACACATTGTACCATATCAGCCCGAATCCCTCTCTCCATGAAAATTAACATGTCTACATCTGTTAATAATTCTAACTTAATTTTTGTTTGCAACAACATTGCAGACCACGCTAATCCCGGGAGGCTGAAGAAATGCGCTGGGTCCAACTTGTAAATAGACATTGATGTTTTCCTGAATGCTTGAAAAACATCTGCAAGTATTGTTACGTCTAATTGCAAGTATGCGTTGTGATAATCTCCGAATGTTTTACATTCTAGTTTATCCCACATCAGTTGTGCATGTTCGTATTCTTTGTCCGTAATTAATGCTTTTCTCAGTTGACTGAAGAATTCTTTTTGAGGAGGGAGAGTGTCGTCATTAAATTTAGATTCATTGTTTACGTATTCATAGGAATAAACCCCTTTACTTCTAATCAGTTTTACATCTATGTTGGGAAAACTAGCTTTCGTAATTTTGAATTGTTCGTCAAAGGGTTTACTTGCTAGAACGTCCAAACTTGCAGAGAGAAATCTGAACGAGTCAAGAAACCTTATCTCTATGGTTTTGTTTGTCCCCGAAATCTTAACTTTCTTACTTATAGAAATGTATCGTTCTTCCTTTTGAGCAAGAATATCTATTTTTTGTGTGTCATATCCAAGTTTCCGAATTAAGAGATGAAAATCGTAATTTGATCCATTATGAAAAAATATGGGGACAAATTTGGGCTTTCGAATTTTGAGGTTGCAATCATTACAGATTCCGCTGATGAAACGACCGTCTGTGTGCGAATGGTGAAACACTTTACGATTCTCGTTTGTGAAGTATTGATTGCACACTGGACACTCGACAGTTTCATCAAATACTTTTTGTTCCTCTGATGTCAACAAATTCATCGGTTTGGATATTTGCAAGAAGCTGCCAATTTTCTCAACATCCTCTTCCATCTTTTCAAAAAAGTGTTCGATAACATTCAGTCCACGGTATACATAGGGTTTATTTATTTCATCTTGCCGTATGACAATGTAACCAAAACTATTTGGTTCATGAAGCTGGTATGGCGTTGTGGAGGAAATTTTTGGATTTGGTTTGCAGGTGGAGAGTGGATTTAGAAATGATTCAAAATCTGCGACGATAATGGCTTAATGATCAAACAAAGGCTTGTAAATTTTGAATTCTTCGACTTCGTTCTTTTTGGGCATCAACATTCGAGCTGGTTTGTTGTCACCGCAATATATTTCATGTTCGACACGTTTTTCAATAGCAATTTGCCGTGCGGTATATATTTGGTGATTGAATTCTCTTCGATCACTAAACGTGGTCAAACACCTTGGACAAACCTCGATGTGATTTGCATACTTCGTTGCTTGACTTCTGATTATTCGTGATAGTGAACGAATAAGGCAGTAATGGTGAATATTGTTGTTTGAAATTAAAAGAATATTAATTACATGAGCATTATTATCGTTGATATCATTTATCCTGATGGGATGCACAAGATGTTTTTCTGACGTATAAGAATATACATTAATAGCAATGCGTTTTCCATCAGAATCTCGTGCGCATGACTCGAACTTTGATATGTCTGACAATGTCAAGGGGTATTCAATGCTAGACATTACATTTTCAAACTCTGTCTCGTACTGCCTGAAATGATAAACTCGCTCTGGATTATTTTTCCAATGAACAGGATACAGAGCTGCCAAGATGCACCAAAAAAAGCATTTTCAGTCATTATTTTGAATATTTAACACTACTTTCTTGCCTTGAATGGTCGGTGGTAGAGGAACGTAACTCGATGCAGAAAAAGGCATGACTTTGTTCACGTAAACGGTTAATGTATGAGGAGTACCACATAAAGACCATCCCGACCCCTTAGCCTCGAAAGTGTCATGTTTCATAATCAACTCATTTCACAGATTAGAGTAAAACTCGTCCAAATTTTCAACATCTGCCAAATAAAGAGCCTGGTTTTTGGTACGATGATAAAAAAACTTTTGTTGTACCATCGACTTTCTCATATTCGGAACATAAATCAACGTATACTTTTATGGAATTATTTTCAAGATTTCTTTTCAAAGTATTCAGTACAAAAGTTTTCGCTTCACGCAAGGAATGTCACGGCCTGCTTCCGACGTAAATGATAAATCCCGAAGTCGACCATTAAATGCAGACCTAACTGGTTTATATTTATTATTTAATTTAATTTGTTTTGGAGCAGAAGCTTCAGCTACAGAATAATCAATTTTTCTTTTCAATGTTCCTTGTCCGGTCGATGGTTTGCAAATTTTCAAATGTCTACTTAGATTTCGAATGCTAATTTCTTTTCCACATTGAGCACAGGCTTTAGAAGGTAACAAACAATTTGCTCCGTTACATCTTGTCTTATGTATCGATAAATTATTCTTTGAAATTAGTATCCCACAAGTGACACATTCGATCTTATCATTCTTACGAGTAAAACAGGTAGGTGATTCCATTTTTTATATGCTTTAAAATATGAGCAAACAAACGATAGAAATTTCAGATATGTTATTTATATAAATTTTAAAATTTTTTATATAAAAATTTAATGGGATATCACCAACTTAAAATTCAACGTGATATTACTATTCTCTATGAAGACTCTATGTCCTTACTTGGGTTTTTCCGCCAAATTATATGCTTCTAGTCTCCTATACTTTGGTGGAGCCCGTTCAGGTTCTATCCCCGCGATGTGGGTTTCTCTGCCGATCCAGCAAAGGTGAGAAATCAGCACTGTGCTCTGACTTATATAGATTTAAGAGCCAATAGAAATTTTTCTTACTTAAACCAATCAGAAAACACCACGTATAAATTATTAGCCAATCAAAATCTCTGTTTTTTTAGCTATCATATATTAAAAAAAATGCAAAATATCCCAGTTTCAATTCGATCCATCTGCCTGAATCGAAGAAACCGACAATTTGTATATTCTCATATCACTGTATGCTTGCCCCCTATTAGCACCTCTTTTGCCGTTGTTGCTCAATTAATTTTCACTAATTGGCAATTTTGTTGAAGAGGTCTAATAGAACAAGATACGGCGGTATGAGGAATATGCAAATTTAAAGATATTTTAGCGAATTACGCCGGCATAAGCTAAGTTCGTATTGCTAGATGGCCTTCGTCGTTGCAATTCACCTAACCCATTCACTGGCAAAAAGAGTTAAATATGTTGACGTACTGAAAAGAATGACTTTTCCCCCTCAAGCATTCATCGAGTTCCAACATTTGCACATAGATGGCTCTGTTATTGCAAATGAAATAACTGACTGAATTTTATTGCCCAATTCACTTACCATGAGGTCTACAGTGGAGGTGTGTGAATGGAGTGCTAAAAAAGCTTTGGGAAGGTAAAAAATCAGTATGATAATGGGAATGTTGGTGGGTTGGAGTTTAAATTTTATACATGTGCACAGGTGGAAACTTTACTTTTTTTATCTGTGAAGGTTCTAAGGTGGGTGAACATGTTGGAAAAGCACTAGTATATACATAGACCAAAGTTACATGGTTCTAGCTCCCATAGGAGTCGAGATACTCAACGTCTTATAAAATGTATTAAGACAAATATCTTAATCTTTAAGAAAGTCGACTTCCGGTCTGTCAAGATGTTACTTCCGGTCTGTCAAGATGTCACTTCCGGTCTGTCAAGAAAATTTTCTTAAGACAAATATCTTAAGACGTTTTCTAAGAAATTAATTTTCTTGGCTCCTAATTGACCTAGGATGATAATTATAGGTTTGTTGGATAGAGTTTGACGAAAAAGTCTCGACTAGCAAACAAAATTAATTCCATCCCCTCAAGTTTCGGAAATATATACATTTTTTATTTTTTAAGAAACTTGTTTTGAAGGCTTAGTAGTTTTGACCCTAATTCGAAAATTTTAATAGCATTCGATAAAAAATTAGAAGTACTCTTCAACCTATTAGACAGATGATGATTAGTGCTTGCTAGTTCCGAGTTATTTTAGATTAAAATTTCAAGATGTAATTTCTAAGATGTTTTGTAATTCTTAAACCATGGGCTGTAGGAAAACGATTCTTGCTTTATCTGCTACTGCTCGACGAGTTCTATAACTGCGAGCCCCCAATATGCAGTTATGACAATACTGAGTAGTGCCAACTTCTATTTTGTAGGTTAGCTTTGCCTGTAAAATATCTTATGGTAAAATTTTTTAGAAGTAAGTTGGCAACACTGCGAGCCCCCACTGTTGCCCCTTCAAAAGTAGTGGGGGGCATTGAACCAATTCCACGACATACATCGTGAAAAGGGGGGGGCTCACACATCATAAAAATACATCGTAGCCGTTTACGCTGAGGTCCCCCACCTACAAAAAAAACATAAGGCCCCCAAATACATCGTAGGCGTTTACGTTGAGGGCCCACCACCTACAAAAATAAGATTGAGCAAAAAATAGGGCTAGAACATCGTCAAATGCTATAAAATTCATAAAAAAATCATCAAAATCATCAAAATATGACACAACTGAGGTTAAATACTATAGCTCGACCACAAGGAAAAAAACCTTCCCTCAAAAGCGTTCGCGCATTTTCCCTGCCATTATCGGTCCTCGGGGCAGTGTTGCCAGATCAGACTTGAAAAAATCGGGAGATTGTTCCTTGGGAAACCAGAAGATCTGCTACAAAATCCGATGATCTAATTGTAGCGGATGAACGACCTTCTCGGGGGCGGCATAGACTTGCGCACTGGGGGGCAAGAGGATGTCTGCAGATTTTTTTCCAGCGAGGGGGAAACAATGTATTTTTATCAGGCGGGTAAACGAGGCATATTACCCCGTATATCCTAATGTTGCCCTCTCAGGAAACACCACTTGAGTTTGAAATTATCACGTTCCTACATCCCTATTATAATAATGGATGTAAATTACTGTAACTGAAATTAACTCATACGTCTGAAATAATAAGTCCTTTTATGTGCGGGTGGCGACCATCCTTGCACTTCCTTCTGGACGCCCATGCCGCTTTATAATTTTGTAGAAAATTAAGTATTTAAGTATAGAATAGTATATTAAGGATAGAAAATTAAGTATTTTCTAGCCGATGAAAGTTCCAAGCAACTACGGGGGGGAGGGTGCATTATTTCCTTAGTAATTGAACTATGCCGCTTCGTTCTCTAGCAAATTTCTTGTTATTAACACATGCTTTATTCGTCAGTTATGCTGCCTCTATGTTGCTGCATTTAATATATAACACACACACACACACACACACACACACACACACACACACACACACACACACACACATACATATATAAAATAATTTGCCCACGCTACGAAGTCAGTATTTCTACTTAGTAAGGCAAGGACGTTTCACTGTGTTTGTGTCACTTCATTCATTTCATCAGTTTTTCATTCATCCTTGTTGTCGTACTTACCCGTAGAGGCACAAAAGCGACGTAAAATAACTAAAATAGAAATAGATTTTCGGGTGGGATAAAATACAACCATCTAAAAATAGTAACGTACATGGACGTCCGCAGGATTTTTTCCAGGCAGGGGCAAGGAAGGCACATTTTCTCCAATAATAGTGTTGTTCCCTCAAAAAACATTGCTTAAATTTCAATGTATCATATTCATGCAATAATTAACACACATTATTGCAGCTGAAATGAAATTATATGTGAAAAATATATAATTTTTGGTTGACTTTCATTTTCGAGGGGGGGCACGCCCCCCCTTCCGGACACCCATGGTAATGTAGTAATAGTAATAAAATAATAATAATGTCCTAGCACATCGTTTGGCATAATTTCACAGTTCAAACAGCACTTTTCATGGCTGAGTGGAGTTCCACTCTCCCCTCCATGTTCAAGTAAGGTGACCAGGAAACTTGTTTTTGAGCAGGCCGTCGGAGGTGCCATAGCAATAGTTTATTATGGAATCCTACCGAGAAATCAATAGGTCTGGCAACACTGACGTTGGCCGCTCTGAAGGCTCCTTCCTCCTGTCTTTTTCCCCCACCCGCCAGCGCGATGGGGTCTGCGCAGGTTTCTTTCCTTGTGGTTCCACTATAGTTAGTAAGACAAGGACGTTTCACTGTGTTTGTGTCACTTCATTCTTTTCATCAGTTTTTCATTCATCCTTGTTGTCGTACTTACCCGTAGAGGCACAAAAGCGACGTAAAATAACTACAATAGAAATACATTTTCGGGTGGGATAAAATACAACCTTCTAAAAATAGTAATGTACATGGACGTCCGCAGGATTTTTTCCAGGCAGGGGCAAGGAAGGTATTTTTTTCCAGGGAGGGCAAAGAAGGCACATTTTCTCCAATAATAGTGTTGCTCCCTCAAAAAACATTGCTTAAATTTCAATGTATCATATTCATGCAATAATTAACACACATTATTGCAGCTGAAATGAAATTATATGTGAAAAATATATAATCTTTGGTTGACTTTCATTTTCCAGGGGGGGCACGTCCCCCCTTCCGGACGCCCATGGTAATGTAGTAATAGTAATAAAATAATAATAATGTCCTAGCACATCGTTTGGCATAATTTCACAGTTCAAACAGCACTTTTCATGGCTGAGTGGAGTTCCACTCTCCCCTCCATGTTCAAGTAAGGTGACCAGGAAACTTGTTTTTGAGCAGGCCGTCGGAGGTGCCATAGCAATAGTTTATTATGGAATCCTACCGAGAAATCAATAGGTCTGGCAACACTGACGTTGGCCGCTCTGAAGGCTCCTTCCTCCTGTCTTTTTCCCCCACCCGCCAGCGCGATGGGGTCTGCGCAGGTTTCTTTCCTTGTGGTTCCACTATAGGTCCACCTACAAGGGTTGCGTAGAAACAACCATTTTACACTTTGTAGGTTATTTTAACCTGTAAAAGGCTGTAAAAACGTGAATAGGTTAAGTTATATTACGTAAGATCATGGCATACCTACAATGAAGAGGCTCCAAAATGAGATTGAGCAAAAAATAGGGCTAGAACATCGTCGAACGCAATAAAATCCATAAAAAAAAATCATCCAAATATGTTACAACTGAGGTTAAATAGTAGGCATACCTACAAGGAGTGCGTAGAAGCAATACGTTTCCACTACTGTCCCCTCTTAATGTATTTTGCCAAACACGTTACTTGTATGTGTGCTTCCCATAGAATAGAATAGAATAGAATAGAATGGTCTTTATTTAAGCAGGCGTGTTTCGGCCTCATGGGCCGTTCTTACAACCAACCCTTGTCAAAGATACAATAAATGAATAAAAATAAAAATAAAGAAAAAAAAACACATAATGATCATGATAATACAATAAAGATAATATAAAGATTATACAATGATAAAATGATACATTGAATATATTAGTATATGTACCGTTGAGTAAAGATAAGTAATAAGTCTTCAATGTGTGTGCGGGGGGGGGGGGGTAGGTTAGGTATGCATTATATGATGTATAAGTGCAGGTGCAATTGTTAACATATGAAGGTTAATGAAGTTGTTGGGACAATAGTAAGTTCTTCAGATTTTTCTTAAAACTTTGATGGCAAATAATGTTAGTCAATGGTGCAGGCAGTTTGTTCCATTCCCTGATCCCTGTAACAATGATGGACTTGTTATATGTGGCGGTTTTATGTTTGGGGATTTTTAGATTGTGCTTCTTGCGGATATTATGTTCGGCTGATGTTCTACGAGAACAGATCTTATCGGATAAGTATTTTGGGGAGCCACTCTTAAGTATTTTGTGCATCAAGGTGAGTGTTAAGTATTTTCTTCTATTGTTAATGTTTAGCCAAGAAAGTTTCTTTAAATAGGGGGATACATGTTCCTTTCTGTTTAGGTTAAATATGAAACGTATACAACAATTCTGAATTTTTTGAAGTTTATAGTTTAAGCCCTGGGATATATTACTGTACACTGGAGCGCAATAGTCTAATGTGGATAGGACGAGTGCTTGCATAAGACGATCTTTAACATTAGCGTCCAGAGTATGTTTTAAATGATACAAAGATTTAAGTTTCCCCATACAGTTTTTCACAATAAATTCGACTTGTGGCTCCCAATTTAAGTGTCTATCGAACACAATCCCCAAGTTTTTGCTTGTATCCACTTCGCTTAACGGCATACTGCCAAGAGTTGGAGGAGAAGGTGCGTTTTTGTGAAGTTTCTTAAGGGTACCATGAGTTCCTATGGTCATGAAGCAAGATTTTGATGGATTTAATTGAAGAGAGTTTCTCCGTGACCAATTTGTTATAGCATCAAGGTCGAATTGAAGTTTGGTAATCGCATTATCGTAGTTTTCTGTATTACACTGAATATAGATTTGCGAATCGTCAGCATACTGATGGTAGTGGCAATATTGGACAGCGCGGTCGAAATCAGCTACGTAAATCATGTATAGTAGTGGACCCAATATACTTCCTTGAGGGACGCCTTGTTGAACAACTAACCATTTAGAGTATGTGACTTCCGGTTCCCGATATTTCACACGTTGTTTCCTGTTGCCGAGATATGATCGAAACCAATTTAACGCGTTTCCGGTAACGCCATAGTGATACAGTTTGGCCAATAGCAATTCATGATTGATCGAGTCGAACGCTCTTGAATAGTCCAACAAGACTAAAAGTGTAACTTCATTTTCATCTATTCCTTTACTTACATTGTCTACGATATCTACCAGCGCAGTGCAAGTACTATGCATTTTTCTGAAGCCAGATTGAAATTGTGGTAGGAAACCTTGAATATGTGAAAGTATTTGTTCATAAATTACTTTTTCAAGTATTTTGGACATTGTGGATAGAATGCTAATAGGTCGTAGATCTTTTATTTCTGTGGGGTTGGATTTCTTAGGTATAGGTGTTACTTCGCATTTTTTCCACTCTTGAGGGAACCAACCTTTGGAAAGGGAAAGATTAATAATGTGCGTAAGAGCTTCTAAGCAAAAGGGGATGCAATACTGTAAAACAGTTAGGTTTATGCCATCATAACCGCACGCTTTTGATTTCATTTTGTTAAAAATTTTACGTACTTGATCGCTACTTACTGGGGTAAAAAAGAACGTGTCATTGTTGGGTTGCTCAAGATACGTGTTAGTTTCATCAATCACCGCTGCATTGTTATCTGAGGGTGCACTCGGCTTAACAAAGAACTCGTTTACCGCATTCGGCCGAAATGTATCTGAGGAGAGCGCATTACTCTTTTTATTTGGTAAAAGTCCCTGGCTTCTGAGGTTAGACCATAAATTTTTAGCATTTTTTACATTCATATTTACCGTTTCGTTATAGTGCTTAAATTTTGCGTTTCTGACTGCTTTTTTGGCTCTGTTTCTGAAGTATTTGTACGATAGGAGAGCGTCTGGGTCTCCTGTATTTACATATCTTAGATGAAAGAAGTCGCGCAACTTCCAGAATTCCCTTACTTGATTTGAAATCCAGGGGGCGGGAGGTTTGGTTACACGAATTTTTCGCTGGGGGGCGTGCTTATCTATTAATCTGATAATGTTATCATTCAAGGCCTCCACCGCTGCATCTACGTCCTCGTTTCTTTCGATTTTACACCATTCCACATTTTCCGCGTCTTTACGAAACTTGTCCAAGTCCATGGTTTTGAAATTTCTAATTTTGATAATTTTTTTAGGTTGTTTTGGTGCGTACAGGTCAAATATGGAGTATGTTATATGGTGATCTGTGATTCCAGGTAACTCGCTCTGCCCAATTTGCTTTACAATTAAATCTTGTGAACAAACGATTAAATCAATTAATGACTTTGACGTCGCTGTCACTCTGGTTGGCTTGGTAATTAATTGTTTCCCGTGAACTTCCTTGATTATACTCTGAAGGAGTCTAGTACTGCTTTCGTTTTTTCTTAACATGTTGATATTCCAGTCGCCTAACGCAATGAAGTAATCGTAATTTAAGTATAGGTGTTGGAGGATATCTGCTACGTGACTGATGTGAGTATAGCTGACATTTGGGGGTTTATATGCTACCATAAGTCCAATTTTTTTCCTATCGATAGTTAATTCGATTACAAGGTACTCTACGCCGATATCATTATTAACGAACCCGTCTAAAAGTTTCCATTTAAGCGATTTAGATATGTATAAGCACACACCACCTCTAGATTTGTTTAATCTATCTTGTCGAACTAATGTGTAATTTTCGATGTCCACTATATTATTACTAATATTCGGTTTTAACCAGCTTTCTGTAATGGCTATCAGGTCAAAGTTTAAGTTCGATATCATTTCTTTAAATTCGTCTATGGAGTTGAGTAAACCTTGAATATTTAGATGACATAATTTAAAGCCATTTTCAGATCTATTTATTTCAGCTTCGAGCTGTTCCTTTATATTGTAATTGTTGTGGCGGATATTAATGGGCGACTCATCAAAGTAACTGGAGTGAATTCTGATTGGGATTGGCGTTTCTGCACCATTGACTACATTGGTAGGGTCATTTATATTTATCGTTTCCTCCACTGTTGGTCATGGAGTATATATTCTGTCCCGAGTGTGAATTGCATATGGCAATAACAATGAAAATGTGCATACGCATAACACTTAATTCAAAAAAACAGGTGCTAGTTATCATAGTGACTTATTACTACAATCAAATTTTTAAAAATGTAAAAAATAAAAATGTAAATGTAAAAATTTAAGAATAAAAAAGTAAAAATTAGTATAAAAATGTGAAAACTGACACAAAAGAAGAAAAAAAAAATGAAACTATTTGTTGATTAACTAAAAATGGGAGAAATATAGAATTTTGAGCTTGCCGATATATTCTGACGTGAGTTAGAATACAAGCTGAGGGTTGTTTACATTTATATAACAGTCTATTATGCGACAGGTTCATGCCCTCCTTTCGCCACCATTGAGGAATGCAGAGAGTATTGCAAGGTTTGTATGGTTCGGCGCGGAATGTTCTCCTGCATTCCCCTCCCCTCTACTTTTGACCGGTCACCGTTGCCCGTACGTCATTGATGGGGGAAGCAGTTCCAAAAATAAACACAACCACCGTTAGGAGGGGAGTGTGGCGGGACAGCGTTACTTTCTGCTGAACTTTGCGATGTCCTCCGGGTCACTAATCCTAACCACGTTTCCGTTGTGTAAGGCAAGTACATTCCCATCGGTTGTCCATACTCGTTCGAATATTTTACTAAGCCTTACCTTGTGAAAAAGGTCCAAATTTGCTTTCGTGAGGTTTTCAGTTATGAAAATACCTGTCCCTGTAGCCTTGAGGTTCTTCTTGTTCTTGTAGACCAAGTCTCTCTGGGCGTAGGTAACAAAGCGCGCAATGATCGGCCGGGGTTTGCCATCACGTCGCGGTGCTCCCAGTCGGTGAACACGATGAAACACATCTTGTGGCACTTTCACTTTCACCTGCTCATTGATGATTTTTGAAGCAATCACTTCACACTTTTCACCCTCACTTTCGTTGATGCCATGAAAAACAAGGTTCAGGCGACGGTCATATTGTTCCAGGGAATTCAGATCCTTTCGCACTTGCTTCACTTGCTTGTCTAGCTCAGAGACCCCTACTTTCCCACTGGACTCATCCAGTTAGCACATGCACACTACCGACGTTGGTTTCAGCTAAAACAGGAGGACTGTATGCGTGCAATTTGTCTAGAATGTACAGAGACTAGTGTGCCCTCTCTTAGTTGTACATAATAAAATACATGGGTGTATTGTAATTGAATAGGAATGTTCTAAGTGTGGAAAAAATACAAAATGCTTTGTCGGGTATTTATAACGACTAACGCTGCACATTGCTCTAACTATTCATGTTATTCTTAAACGTGATGTGGATAAGTTGTATACCAAAATTTCAAATATGTGTTGCTGTTGTCTGAACGTACCCTTTCATATGTAGTAACGAATTGAAAACTACATTTTCTTCTTTTACAGGTTACATGAATTTATGAATCTGAATTAAGTAGGGTAAATTAGATCATTCATTCGTTGAAGCTTGCTTGTAATTAATATAAGATATATATTTGTTATTAGCAACATCTGTTATCACTTCTGAAAGGTATATTAGAAATATAAATAGCGTTAGTTACTATTCGGCTGTTATGTAGTTTTGTAGTTACACTATATATGTCTACATTTTTAGCAATTGTAACCCTGCAGAATCTTATGACTCATATGAAAGTTTGAATAATATAACCCACAAGAAAGTTTGCTTTGTTTCGACAATAAATTTTCAAAAATCTCATAGTCAGAAAGCAACAGATATCTACGATATCGACACATAGTGTAAGTCACGGACTGAAGAAGGTCATTTTGTACAAAACATATAACTTAAGTCATGTTCTCACTCCAATAATCGTGAAATTTAGGTTTCTTTATTAACATAACTCTTCATTTACATTTTGCTACACTGTTTAGTAATTGAGTATTTCTTAAAACTAAATAGTGTGTAAACACTTTACTATTTACTGTCTATTTCAAATAAAACTTTATTTTCATAAATATTAAGTCTGTGTAAAGATAATAAATGTTTGCCAAGAGCGGTGTGTTACGTTGTGCAAGTTACGCTTCGATAATTATCACCAGTTATGTTTAATTGTAGCCACTGCCGCAACAGTTTTCAAGAAGCGTTTAATGAAATGAAACACATAATTGCTTAAGCGACGAGATAAGCACACGAACAAGCTCGAATAATTTTGTTTTGTGACGGTTCTTAAAGCAAGAAAGAGGGGAGACAAAGTTTAAAAGAGGAAATTCCCTACGGCGAATCGGATTGCACTCTTGCCGCGAAAAACAAGGAGAAACGCATTAAAATTCCTCGTTTTCCTCTGCTAGCTACTGTTTTCTTTATTTTTATTATTTTCCTCCTCCGTTTTTTACGACTTTTTCCTCCCTTTTGTTTGAGAATTCCTCTCGGAAATCTCAGCTTCCAGCTCCATTGCAGGTGTGGAAAACAAATTGGATTTCTCTCTACCACCTCATAAAAGTAGGACTATCCCGCAATATCCAGCTGCAGCAAACATTCCTTTCTTTTATTTCGTTATTTTTATTACTAGTGGTTTGCAAGTAGAGGCATTAGATAGATTAGGTTCCTTTAGTTGAGTGTGTTACTTCTTTTCAACCTGAACTAATTTTGTGCAAAGGTGCAGTCGGGTATAGGATATAGAGTTTACCAATGCAATACAAATAGTAAGTGGGTTAAGGGATATGATGCATGTGGCGACTTAGATGTGGAATTCTGGAATGTGTGCGAATTAGATTTTATGATTTTGTGGAGGGAGCGGTAAGAGAACTTTGTACCTTCCAGCATTCAGCCTCTGGATTTTTAGCAGTCTATGCCAGCAAATATTTCGAAATATTAAGATACAATTTTGTTACACATTTCAACACAAAATTTAAATATAGTCTTAAATAACATGCTTGCATATATATCGTAACGCAACCTTATTGATGCGTCGGGATCGAACCAGATACCCTGAATCGTCTCTTGAGTGGCATAGCTATTCGTCATTCATCTTCCAGAAAGTTATCACTCACTGGGCCTAAAGTATGATGTGCGAGAGGTCGCACTCGAGTTGTGTGGCAACAATTGACTCGCACCATAAATGGGTTTTATACTCTCCACGACTGAATCGATATGGACGTAATTAGGAGGAAAAGAACTTTACCTGCCTCTCGTCCGGATGTAGGTTATTTCCACAGATCGTCCTCTCAATTATCTCAATTGTCCCCGTCACATGGCTCATCTCCTGTCTCAATTCACACTCCTCACACACTTGCGATCTTCATCCCCGATCCTATCACAATCCCGTTCACTCGCCAACTCCCCTCTCTCAAGTCAATAACCTAACGTTTCAGTAATCACTTATTCAGCATTCCTTTCTCTGCTTCCTATTATGTTTAAGGATAATAGCAGACTTGTTACTTTTACCCAACGCCTTGGGTACTATACGATATTCACATATTCATAATGTAAATACATTTTCATATTAGCTTGAGAACATCGAATGCATGCAATGTTTAAACCAAATTTATTGGAAACTGTACGTACAACAAGGCTATGTCATACGTGACACCCACGGTCTTGTTTTGCATTCATTCGCGTGAAAACCGGTTAGAGGTTTCTCACATCTGGTATATGTTCCTAGCCAGTATGTAAGTAGACGTGGAGTTAGTCGTCTGTGTCACTACCTAACGTGTCTACTGGTAGTTGCATATTGTTTGAGGGCGTGTGCATGTAAGTGTCTTGTTTGACATTGCCTTGTTGTGTGTGTTCCAACTGCCACTACAGCCATGACTATGAATTTACGATTTTTTACCGTGGACGAGATACGAAATGAACTGATAAGTAAAGCCCGGATTTCTATGTAATTACATATTTTTTCCTTTATATGTACAAGCGTGGAATTAAAATATATTGACGAATTACGTCAGTAGAGATGTCACAGTGAAGTTTTATATTACATATTTTACTAAATGTTACATATTCCTAAGATATGAAATATTTTTTACATAAAACAGTCCTTAAGAGGAAAATCCAATGAACTTTTGGCTTACTAGTTAAAAAGTATCTTCTCACTTCCCCTCCCCATTTCCAGGTCTAAAAAAATATAGTAACTTAAAAGTGCGATTTGCCTTCGTTGTACGTACATAGCAGTTCGTTGATTCGCCGCATCGTAATAATTACATCAAGATTCGACAGTGTTTCAGTTTCCAGTTTGTAACATGGAGCGGCAAGCAACACACAGCGAACGAAGAGAACCAACAATGGAAGGCGGCAAGTACAACGCTGAGAGGCACTTACCTTTTATCCGTACATTGTTGTGATCGTTTTGATTTTTGCAGCCTGCGGCGACAAATCTTGAATGAAGTATTGTTAACTCAACCGTAGAATTTCGTATATATATTTCGTCGCCTTTTCATTTTAACCATTGGAGTTTTAAGAAAAGCTTGCCTCAGTATTTAAACAGTGTTTTAGCTGTAGAAAGCTGGAATGTCTCATCCTACCTCCTCGTTATCTCAAAAGTTGCGATCTTGGATAGCAGTCGATGATGCATTTACTACGGATGGTAAAGTTATTTTTTGTCGAGTGTGCGATTAAAAAGTTGGGTGCACTATGAAGTCTCAATTAGATCAACATGTTCGCACTTCACTTCATGTGAAAAACAAACAACTACGGAGTGAAAAGAAGCAAGTTTTACTAACCCAGATGCAAGAGGATTCTTCATTCAGTGTGTTTTACAAGGAAATGTGCGAAGCAACGATTGCAGCAAACATCCCTTGGTATAAAATTCAAGTACCGAAGTTCCGGGATTTTCTGGAAAAATATTGTGGCCGTAAACTTCCTGACGAGTCAACCCTTCGAAAGCGATATCTTCCACATTCCTACAAAGAAACTTTAGAATCAATTAAGGCAGAAGTAGGCAGTTCCTATGTGTGGATTTCCATCGACGAAACAACTGATGCTTTGGGACGGTATGTAAGTAATTTCATTGTTGGAACGCTAATTGCTGATTCTCCATCTACACCACATCTCATTGCATTGCAAAGTTCTAGAGCGTACTAATCATTCCACCATAGCACGATTTGTGAATGACAGTCTTAAATTGTTGTATCCGGATGGCGTACAAGAAGAGAGAGTTCTTCTCATGTTCACAGACAGTGCGTCATACATGTTAAAAGCTGCTACGGCACTTAAAGTGTTTTATCCTAACTTGATCCACTTTACTTGCTTGGCACATGCTCTCCAACGCATTGCTGAGGAGGTGAGAGGCAATTTCCCGGAAGTCAACCAACTTATTTCTTCCACGAAAAAGGTGTTTCTGAAGGCACCACAACGTGTGCAAGTTTACAAGGAACAATTGCCAGGTGTACCACTTCCTCCGGAACCTATTCTTACTAGATGAGGCACTTGGATCCGAGCAAGTAAGTTTTACAACGAACATTTTGAAGAAGTGAAATCTGTGCTTGACTCATTTTCGGCGGACTCAGCTGTATCGGTACGCACTGCTCAAAATCTCTTCAAAGACACCAAACTTGCTTGCGATATGGCATACATAAACAGCAATTTTGGTTGGATTGATACAAGCATAAAAAAACTTGAAACTGTTGGGCTTCCTCTCCTGGAAGCCATGGATATATATGAGGATGCAAGAAAGAAACTGTCTGCTGTTGGAGGAGATGTGGGAGAGAAAGCTCGAAGAAAATTTGACGCAGTGACTGAAAGAAACCCAGGTTACGTCAGCTTATTTACAGTGAGCCGCATTCTCAATGGTGAAACAGTTAACCCTCCCAATGATATTTCTCCCGACCACATTCACCTCCTGAAGTACGCTCCGGTTACTTCTTGTGACGTGGAGAGAAGTTTCTCTGCGTACAAGAACATATTATCTGATCGGCGACAAACATTTACTTCTGAACATTTGGAAATGTACCTGGTAACATATTGTAAGTTAAATAATTAAATACAGTGCCTGCCCCAAGATCAAAGGTAACCTGAATTTTTGTAAGTGCTTTTTGAGTGAAAAATTTGGGCAACGAAAATTTACTACTGAACATTTTGAATGGTACCTGGTGACATTGTATATTAAATATTGAATATATTCAAATTGTGGTTAATTGATTGATTGATTGATTTAGTTTATTTTACTTCGCGTTTTGTGCCTATTGGCTAATTTGCGAAGATGAGGATGAGTGATGAAAGGATGAAATTGATGAATGGACATTCACAAACAACCAAGCCCGACCGGGATTTGAACCCGGGACCCTTGGCGTCGCAGCGCGATGTGCTAACCGCTCGGCCACAGGGTCGGGCAAATTGTGGTTAATATTTTTGCTCTATAAGAACATAAAAAATACTTAATGTAAGCATTGTAATATTGTAAATTCAATTTTTGTAAGTCTTTTTGAAATAAACATATCCCTTTGTGAGGTAAAAATGTAACAAAAATAGGAAGTAACGTTTGGAATAAATATTTATAGTACATATTTCATTATGAATTTACATATTTTTTACATATTTCAGACATTTTTGTTACATATTTTAGGGGTTGATATTACATAAAAATCCGGGCTTTACTGATAAGGCAAGGAGAAGCAAGCGTTAATGATGGTGGTTAGTTCAGGTGACTCAGGTAGTGAAACAGAGGACCATCTTTTATCAAATTAACACTACGAAGAGGACATTGCTTGCGCTGCATAGATACCAACTTTTGATGACTCGGATAGAATAGAATAGAATGGTCTTCATTTAAGCTGGCGTGTTTCGGCTTCGTGGGCCGTTCTTACAACCAACCCTTGTGAAAGATGCAATAAATTAATAAAAACATAGAAAAAACACATTGATCATGATAATACAATAAAGATAATATAAAGATTATACAATAATAAAATGATACATTGAATTAATAAGTAATAAGTTTTCAGTAGTTTATTGTGTGTGTGCGGGGGGGGGGTGTTAGGTATGCATTGTGTGATGTGTAAGTGCAGGTGCAATTGTTTACATATGAAGGTTAATGTAGTTGTTGGGACAATAGTAAGTTCTTTAGTTGTTTCTTAAAACTTTGATGGCAAATAATGTTACTCATTGGTGCAGGCAGTTTGTTCCATTCCCTGATCCCTGTAACAATGAAGGACTTGTTATAGGTGGCGGTTTTATGTTTGGGGATTTTTAGATTGTGTTTCTTGCGGATATTATGTTCGACCGAAGTTCTACGACAGCAGCTCTTATCGAATAAGTATTTGGGGGAAGGGGCACTCTTAAGTATTTTGTGCATCAAGATGAGCATTTTCTTCTATTGTTAATGTTTAGCCAAGAAAGTTTCTTTAAGTAGGGTGATACATGTTCTTTTATTTTTAGGTTAAATATGAAACGTATACAACAGTTCTGAATTTTTTGAAGTTTATAGTTGAGGCCCTGGGAGATATTGGATGTAGGTTATTAGGCCCTGGAAGATTATGGAATTGATATGGAAGTTGAAGATGATATAAATTTCACTTGGGTAGATATTTGAAAGCTGTCTCGGCAAACAGACCATTGAGTAGCAGAACTTCTAGAACTCCAAATAGAAGCAGAAATTTAGTGACCCACCAGCCTGGACCGAAAGAAAGAGCCAGGGAGCCTAGGAAAAAATATGATATATTTTTGGAATGAGATATTCTTTCTAAAGGTATTCTAACTATATTTGCTAAATTGGAAGTGGTTTTGGGTCTAAAATCCAGAAATAGGGTAGGTGTCGTCTGTGGCACCTACTTGTTACATTTATCCTATCACACAGCCTTATTCAAAGTATAATTTGTAAACAATGTTTCCTTACTCTGAATGAATGCAAAATAACGTGTTGAGCATTGCACCTTGAATTACCACAGACATAATTTGTAAAACGTGGATTTTAAATAAATGATGACAAGTTGGAACATTATTTGGTAATATTATAATTCTCTTGTACGAGGCGCATTAAAAAAAATAAGGACCGATTGATTATATCAAAGAAGAAAAGAAGTGTAGCAATACTGTATTAGCGGTTGCATATCTGCTTCATTTCTCAATATAGTCACCATAATTTTCCAAGGAATTTTGGCACCGTTGAATAAGCTTTTTCATACCCTCTGCATAGAAGTGTGCTGCCTGCCGCCTGCATCCAACTTCGTTGGTTTTGTATGGCACATCTCAGTTTTGATACCGTTTCACGGTACGCCTGCGATGCGTTCCATGAAATCCACCAAAAACAAACTTTGTTCGTCCCAGAACACAGTTGCCATGACTTCTCGTGCAGATGGAGTTTGCTGGAACTTTTTCGCCTTTGGTGGGTGTGAATGTACAACACCATTGCCCTACTCTTCCTTCAGTCATTACATTCGGACCATACACTTCTCCGTGAACTTCGGCAGCATTATGACCTTTGGCGCTAAGAAATCAAATCACAGACCGTACTTCTCAACAGTCAGGATTGTGTTCTCGCGGAGCCATTTTAACGTGCTCTATCTTACAGGATAACCAACAGCTGGCTAGCAAAAATATGTTTGTTATGTCGCCAATAGAACAGTTGATGTTATTGCGCAGGCGCGATCTGCTCACTGTTGCCAGTCGCTTTTTATAAATAATCGACCCTTTCTTTTTTAATGTGCCTCGTACAAGTTAAGTATTTTTCTGTTAGTCCATCACCCCTAGAAAGCCAACATCTATGACGTAGGTTTGACGCAAGATAACGTACCGCGTCAGCTAGTGGTTTTCTCTCTCTTTGAACTCGAATTTTCCTCTATCAAGCATTCGAAAATATGCAAGGGTGTCACAGTATGTACAATTTTCATGAAGCCTATTAAAGTATTCACCAACGTACAAGGTCAACACTCTTCTCCACCTACATAATCCGTCACCCCCTGTGGACAATTCTCAATTAGCAGCGAGAGAATCCTCCTTTGTGACGTCAGGCGCTTCACAAACCAATCGAAAAGCCAGCCAGGCGTCTCCTGATCTTTCAGGCGGACAATAACCACGTGACCGTAGCCTTTTCCTCGAGTTAAACGAGGGGATTATCGCGTTAGGAAGAAGAGGACAATATATTTCGTAGAAAGAAACCTCGTGTGCATTAATGATGAGTGGTGTAACGGCTTTTTTAATAGTTTCCATATCTTACAGTTTAGCAATACCCTCAGAAAATGCTTGCCCGGGGGACTTGTAAAGAAGAGGATAACGCTTCTTCCCTCGCTTTGATATTTTGCCTACCATATTCCCAGGTAGCCAATACGAGTACGAATAACGAGGTTGAAAGCAAACCCCGCCTTCAAATGTTTTGTCCGTTCCTTCTTCCTACCATACTTTTTCGTTTCACGGCACCCTTAGTGTTTCAAGATTTTCCCGCGGCGCCCAAGTCAGAATGTAGGTATATCTAACACTTGCAGCGCTCAGTTAGCGTGGTTAGGTTGCTTGCCTCAAGTTAAAAAATAAACACACATTTCAAATTCAGGAACATTTTACATGTAAAAAGTATTAAGTAAGCAAATATTTGAAAGAACCATATAATTTCGCTGAAAATATTGGAACATTTCGCGGCGTCCCTTGTAAGTCAGCCGCGGCTCACATTTTGGAAACCACTGCATTAATCATACCATCCACTGAGACGCGGGTAAAGCCTGAGAAACGCGGCAACAGAACGCAACAAACCAGTTTCCGGTCTCATTGGGCGATAACCTTTAAGATAACCAGCAGACTTCTGGCATGGAAATTCTCGCTTCGTTTCCGCGCGTTTCCCTGTACTGGGCGTTACACCATTTGATTTCAATAGAAGCAGACAATAGAAGTTCTGTTGCCGCATTTCTACTCCTTTCCCCGTATTTCATTTCACATTTCGCGGCGTCCCTTGTAAGTCAGCCGCGGCTCACATTTTGGAAACCACTGCATTAATCATACCATCCACTGAGACGCGGGTAAAGCCTGAGAAACGCGGCAACAGAACGCAACAAACCAGTTTCCGGTCTCATTGGGCGATAACCTTTAAGATAACCAGCAGACTTCTGGAAATTCTCGCTTCGTTTCCGCGCGTTTCCCTGTACTGGGCGTTACACCATTTGATTTCAATAGAAGCAGACAATAGAAGTTCTGTTGCCGCATTTCTACTCCTTTCCCCGTATTTCATATCACATTTCGCGGCGTCCCTTGTAAGTCAGCCGCGGCTCACATTTTGGAAACCACTGCATTAATCATACCATCCACTGAGACGCGGGTAAAGCCTGAGAAACGCGGCAACAGAACGCAACAAACCAGTTTCCGGTCTCATTGGGCGATAACCTTTAAGATAACCAGCAGACTTCTGGCATGGAAATTCTCGCTTCGTTTCCGCGCGTTTCCCTGTACTGGGCGTTACACCATTTGATTTCAATAGAAGCAGACAATAGAAGTTCTGTTGCCGCATTTCTACTCCTTTCCCCGTATCTCCGTGGGCGATATGCTTAACAACCTCTACAGCGAAAGGCGTGGAACCGAAGCGAAATATTTCCGTGTCATAAGTCTTCAGGTTTCTATACCCTGTCCCTACTATCCCTGGAGCAGAAAAGGAGAGGAAATCAACTGGGCAAAGCGAAGCAGTTCACACTGTTGCGAAGGCTGGTAACTGCAGTCGCCCCCCTTCACGCAATCGAGTTGCCTCTCACGTGTTCATTGGTGGAGCCGGCTCGCGTCACTACTTGCGCAGAGACTCTCTTTCGCCTGCTCCAGAGATTACTGCGTCAGGGTATAGGCTGAAAAATTTATGTTGGCCACGTCTCCAAATGCCCTCTCGTGTAATTCCGCGTCTCTTCGTTTAGCTCCGGGAAGCTCATGGAAAATGTTCCGCACGGCGGCGTGGTTCGGTACGGTACATGGACGGACTATCCTCGGAAAGGCACATAGCATTTTCCATTCGAGGTGGCGCGTTTCCGACGTCTCAGTGGGCGATAACCTTTAGGGGATTAGCGGGAGGAGGACGGGGCAAATGTCCTCCCGATATGGATGATTAAGCGTTATGACAAGTAATGTTAGGATAATATTGTATTACAGCGAATAAACGATGTTCAAGCAATCCTGTTGAGGATAATATGAGAACGAAACGAAGTTCTTCGCAAATACATTAGAGGAGAATGTCTAAATATGGGTGATGGTTTAATTATGGGTTTTGGAGTTATCAGCGCTCCCGTGTGCTGCAGCCTGGCAGAGGCTACGAGAACTGGTTATCTGTCAAGGACAAAGATAATTCGAAAGATAAAGTGGTGGTTAGTTTCGGCCTTGGACGCTGTTATAGAATTGCGACCCCCGAAATCTGTTTGGAGGTATGTTTTAACTCAGCGTTTTCTGAATTGTCCTCTGCTTTGTATAGGTTATGATATTAGCGGTACATAAAACAAATGTGGGCTTTTATAATGTCATGATTTGTTTGTGAAATATGTACCACAGAGAGTGAAAATAAATTTAAGAAGAAAAATAGCGTGATGGTCTAAATATGGGTTATGACATGAGGTCTAATGTTGAGATCACATTTTCAACAAATATTTGGATGTTTTTCTTATTTCGATTTTTTCCATTCCGCGTGATTTTCAAAACAACAGATTATTCATAAATATGAATTTTATAATGTTTTAGCGATAAATGACTGTTCTTTAAAATTTTATTTGCTTTTTGTGATATAGCCACTAGTAGCCAATACTTAGACCACAATTTTGAAATACATCATTTTAAATTTTTTTTGGAAATTGCTATTTTTTCTAAGAAAATGGAGACTTTCTATACTTTAGCATGCTATTACATTTATGTATATATTTCATAGATATCCATTTTAAAGGCAGGTGCTTGAAATATTATTTTTTCCCCTCCAAAAAAGACAACATAAAATGGGGGGCCCATATTTAGACCTTTTCCTCTAATCGTGACTAGTTTTAATACACTCTTATAAGTCGCCACCAGAAATCGAATCCTGGCTTGGTTGGTTTCTAGGTAATAACGTTAAGTAATGGGCACAATACAATTAACGTAGAACTAGGCTACTTCTATTTCACCAAAGTCTACAAACGTCATCACCTTATCAAAGGGTCCTGGGTTTGTTTCCAGGTGCAGGTGCATTGCAAAGTGGTTCGCATATCACTTTGAAGGTCCAGTTCCAGTTAGTTTATATAACTTCATACTGGGCCTAAAACGGTTGAGTTTGTTTTTAAGTCCACTTTATGCACAGATAGGTTAATCGGGTACTGATCCTACAGTTTGAAGTAGGATCCGAACCGCTATGTGCCTTAAACGGGTATCGAAACCGGGAACCTAAAACGAACCTTGCTACTTGTTACTTGTGACGGAGTTACTGTTTTTCGCTCAAAAGTAACTCAGTTCAGTTATACTTTCAGCAGTTGCCCTCCCCTCCCACTTTTTGCCACTTTTACTACAGTATTATGCATAGTACTGTAATTACTATAATGTAGTACTATAATTAACGTCATATATTAAAAAAACTATGAAAACAAAAATTGTACGTAAACCCTTATCTATTTAAAAACCTAATTGCGTGAACACAGCGAAAAGTAACTAAGATTTCCACCAACTTTCGTTACTTGTTACTTAAAATAGAAACTAGTTTCCGTTACGGTTACTCGAAAAGGTACTTTTATTTGTAACTGCTTTATACGCAACTCTTATTTTGGTTATGTTTTAAGTCCAATTTATGCACAGATAGGATAATCGGGACTGGACCTACAGTTTAAAATTGAATCCGAATTACTGTGCATATTGTCTCCATCGGATATAGAATCCGGGATTCCTTGGTATAAGAGGACGGCGCTACTATTACGCCATTTGGGGATTCCCCTTAAAAATGAAAATCACTTACATAACAAAGAGAAAAGTCAATACAAAAGTCAGCAATTCTTGTTTTTTCGTTCTCTGCGTTTCAAAACGGAAATACAACAGCCTTAACACCTTAGATTTGAAAGCAACATTTTGACTGTTTCAAGAGAATATTCCTAGCATTACTTGGTGTTGAAGAGAAAGAGCTGAGAGGTAGCCATGCGCGAGAAAACTACCTCTCACAAATGTCAACAACATACTATATACATTTTCAATCGTTTCATAAGGAGCTAACAAGTGAAAAACAATAAATTCCACTTACATAATTGCAAAAATTGAACATAGACCAATATGTAAAAACATGCTTTTTCGTGACAACGCTACAGCAAGATTAGACAAATATAACCGCTTTGTATGACAGTTACAGAATAAGAAGAAATTAATACTATGATTACAAGTACATAAGTATTGCTCAAACCATGTCCTATCATTATTATCGTTGGAATTTTCTACTGTATACAACAATCTTTGTTCTATTTTGACGTTTAATTTAATTTCGTAACCACTGTGTAGATCTTCTTCCATTTTGTTCGTTGCATTGCTGAGAACGGCTTCTTCTTCACTGTATCATCTGCAAATAGAAGAACTACCAACTGGTACAGGTAGATGTCGGTGGAAAGCCCAACAACGAAGTCACTGTCTCTACCATCTGTGGGGGCATATTTTGTTTACAGTTGGAGAGGGACGGAAGGCCGTTTGTACAGTCATGTTCAAAAAATCTGTCGCATGGATTTTTTCTAAGTCCAACGTCGTACTAAATTATGTTGGTAGCTCTGAAACAAGGAAGTGTTGTGAAATATACGATCCACCAATCAGAGTGAAGTTCGATTCGGAGGAGCAGGAGGCGTGACTCACGGTCTTGTCCACAGGAAGTTCAAACAATGCAGCATTTCCAAATATGAGATAACGTCCCCATTGGTTAAATATTGTTTCAATAATGCGAATCGGCAGAAAGATTGCGCAAAAGTTTACTTTGTCGTTTTAATTGCCTTTAATCGTTTCAAATTAGTATTAAATTGTCCCAATTATAGTTCACGAGCTTAATATAATGTATTCATGTATGTGTTTGACAATCATATATCACTCATTAGAACAATTTTCACATTGTTTTCACTACGTGAGATGACATTTCATTTACATTTACGATAAAATAGTGGTTTGGGTGTAATAACAGTTTTCATTAATTAATTTAGATATGCATTTTTATTTGTTGAGTTAATGATTAGGTTAATTCGTTATTTCTCGCGAAAAGAGGGAACCACAGCTGAAAGAAAATACACAACTTGTATTATTGAGGTCAAGAGTTCGTTTTAACATCACTTTTTGCACACATAGGCTAATCACGACTCGGGATACATTTAAATTGGAATCTGAAACATTATGCGACCTGACCGGAACTCGGAAAAGGACACACTGATTACAAGACGTCGATACATTACCACTTGGTCTGGCGAACGCCAATAATAATGAGGGGTTGTGGGAATGGGAGAGGGGTGACGGAAAGTAGAAAATAAATAGTATTTTGGGGGGGTATTTAATGTTATATTTATACACATATAAACCTAAGAAAATATTTATTTTGATACATGTGTGTGGGGGATGGGGAAGGGAGAAAAGAGAGGGACAGAAAGATATTGGGAGAGATGGGACGAAGAGGTGATTGTGGAAAATGTTTTATTTGACGTTCAGTAATAAAAACAATCAAATCAATGATGATTATCTTATAAATACCATATTTAATGTAAATTTGTTTTAAAAATGGGGACGGGGAGCTGTTTGTTTTACGTTCAGTGCAGGATAACAAGTGGAGACACATAGTGGTTCGTAACTCACTTTAAACTGTAGTTCCAGGCCACATTAGCCTATCTGTGTATAACGTGGATTTAGAATTCAGTAGAAAATAACGTCGATCTAGTATTTTGGATTTTAGATGCGTTGAGACCACTAAAATTTCCAATTCTTGTAATAAGAAATCCGTGGGGATTTGAACCTACGACCATTAGAGTGACAACCCAGTGCGATAACCACTACCCCACGAGTTCGTTCCTTCTTACGGCATGATTATGAGTTAAGACCAATTCGCCTCTTGATAAACGACACACCCAAACGCTCCTTTGTAGCAAATGAAATAAAGGTGGTATGAATGTCACAAAACATTTAAGCAAAATGTACTATAGCTACGACGCAATCGTTTTACATGGAGAGGCTACAGCTTCGAGAATTGAGGTTGTGGTTTTACTGTAATTGTAGGATACCCCATAGGTATCGATAAGCCAAGGCTCTAGTGTGCACTAGATTGGTTCATTTGTAGTGACGTGCTCAGGAATTTGTAAAGAGGTATGTGAATATAAAAATGTGTTAATGCTTATTTTTTAAACAGTGAACTCATAATTTAATATCTCTCTGTCCATCTCATTATCTCACTTAGGAACTATACTGCGTTTGTTACAACCTGTCCCGGTTCCCGCGCTAGCTGATCGCTGGCTTTTCTCCGTGCTGGGGAAAGTCAAAGCCAGGCAGCCAATTAAAATACGGAACGTGGCAGCAGCGTCTACGTAAGCGCCTCTCTCTTCTGGCTTTCATTCGCTCCTCGCTGCCCAGCAGACGATTTTTTCCTCGTTTCTCATTGGCACCGAAACTGTCGAGCGATCCCTAGCGCGGGAAACGGGACAGGTTCTAACAAACGCGGTATAATTAGTATTGCAGGAGTCATACTGAAAAGAAATCTCACGTGACAATGACGAGAAATTAGATTTACGGAAGGAATAGTTTTCATATTTTAAAACCTCGAAGGGCCATGGGCTATCTCCCGACTGTCAGTCTCCCTTCCACAATCCTACCTAGAGTTATATTCACCTGGCAACGAGTTGACGTTGGTCAGCACGTCGAACCCTCAGCCGTTATAGAAGATATCTGAAACCAGGTTACACCAGTCACTCGTAGCTCCCCAATTTCCTCACGATGGTGGGTTGCCACCGGTCCTATACAAATAACAGGCCGAGAACCCAGGACGACTAGAATCTATGCCGTCCCGCTGCAGTCGGAGTCCAAAGCACAGAATCTTAAACCGCACCGTTACGGAGGAGGAGAGTTTTCATATTTTGTTTCTTATAAATGTCGACAATACATTAAATATATTACGCACCAAAAATTAGTGTCAAAAATAGCCGGTTCTCTAAGAGATTCGAACCTTCGATCGTCACTCAACTAGGCCGCTATTTTTAACAATTTCCCATTTTATCACTCAATAACCTTCGTTGAACGTTTGGCTTAAGAGTCGTTAGCAATCTTGTAAACCGTATTAACCTATCTGCTGTCTATCACAAATGTATTTTACAACCTGGAGTAGATTTTGATGTCTGGAATTTAGAACTTGACTTTCGTGGTAAGTAATTCTCTACCGTCTACTATAATAAATAAATCAAAGTCTACATGTCTCATATTTTGTAAATGCGAAATGTCATTGTTAAATGTTACAAACTATTTCTTATTCCACCGTTAGTTCCAGATTTAGCCACAGCATTTTGGAAACCAGCGTGAAACGTGTTTCCCACACTTCTAAGGTCAGGTGAACCCTTATCAGTTGCATTGGATGCCTGTGAACAAGTTACTTCATACGTCATGGTACTGTGGTGGATTTCTTCCCCTTCCCCTTTTACCTTGAACTGAAGTTATCCCCGACTGGGCACGACGAATCAATTACAGATAAGCAGACTGTCTAATAAATCGCATACCATGTATTATTTCGAGCTCCTAGGTTTTGGAAAGTGAAATAAAAAAAAAGTATGTAACATTAATTCATAATGGTTGACTTCTTTGGGTATTATCTCATGACTCTTTTCTACTTTCTCCAATGAAACTTTTGTCTACTGTTTTCAGTAGATCAATAGGTGTTTTGAAACATCTACTGTGTTCAGATTTTCAAAAACATATAAATACAAAAAAATAATAAGGGAGTATGAAATTAATATTTACAGCCAAAATATTTAACTTAACATATTATACACTATACTGAATAAATTAATTTCACTTGCAGTTTCTCTACTGTACTGGTTTCAGTAGATCAATAGGTGTTTTGAAACATCTATGTTAAGATTTTTTAAATTTGAATTACAATTTGTGTGCCTGAAAACTTAGGGTATTTTACACCCGTCACGCTATACGGGGTCCAGCCCCTTATCATGACAAAAATAAAAGCGTGTCTGAAAACTAAAATATCCTTACCTGAGTTAAAAGCTGAGCCTGTAAAGCGACAGACAGTCAGCACAAACAAGGACAACACACACACAGTCCTACAAAGATTATACTAACAGTAGGTCCAGTCACCAGAGCCTCGTTAGTCTGCAAAATGCAGTTCAGGGTGTACTACATGGAAGTGAGGTTGGTTTAAATTTTAAATAGATATAAAAACAAATTGTTAGTGAGGAGGAATAAAAAGTTATATTTACAGCTAACATGCTGAGCTAAACACACTACAAGGGTGTAAGGGATGACCTTCCACGAAGTATGTACACCCTATTGTTGCTTCCATGTAGTACACCCGGGACTTCAGTTTGCAGACGAACGAGGTTCTGGCGACTGGCCCCGTGGCCAGTATAATGTTCTGTGTTGTCCTGTGTTTGGTCCTTGTGGGTGCTGAGTGCCTCTTTACAGCCTCAGCTTTTATCCGAATTCAGAATATTTTAATATTTTAGTTAGAACACGACGTTACAGTTATGTTATTTTAGTTCTGGTAAGGGGCTGGACCCCCGTATAAAGTGACAGGTGCAAAATAGCATAAGTGCTGACGCACCCAAAATTTTGAATTCAAATTCAAATTCAAACACACTACATGCAATATTACATGTAGTACTGAAGAGAATATTTCACTTGTAGTTCCTCAACTGTAATTACACATTAGGCCTAGTGAAAGTGTCCAGTAGGAAATCATTGATTTTGAGTAGATTTCCGAGAGACACAGTAGAGTACTACAATTGATAACAGTAGATTCTGTCTACTGTAAACAGTAGAAATTACGTAGGTTTATAACGACGATGAGAATGAAACAGAGGTAAAAACAATGATAATGAAATGCAGAAGCGACCTGGAGCAAACAGGAACGTAGAATGTCTGGCAGCGAGACGCAAGAGTTGATCAAGCGATTGTAGCATGAAATTTAGCTTAGAGCTCATAATTGATATCTCTACATGAGCTCCTCATACAAGTTACATACAATGAGAGAATTGAATTGAGTTTACATCTCACGTGATATGAGTCGAAACTATTGTTGCACATTGAACTGTGAAGTGAATCAATAATCAATTCGATTAACTAGTGAATGGTGATATGCTGAGATTTTGTAACTAGATGTGCCAAATGGCTGACAGTATAATAACTTAAGGACACATTGATTTAATATATTTGAACAATCTTATAACGTGCGATTTTGAATGAAATTTTATTACTTGAATCTACATCACTTCATTGCAAAGGCTACAAGGCATTTTATGGGTTGTAAAATTCTGTGTTCGATTCACCGTTCGGTTAACTCTGCGAATTTTATTTCTTATTAAACCGAAAAATTATTTATTGCATTTTACTAATTACGAAAATTCGTATATTATTTGCTTTGCGAAATGTAGAGAATATATTGTTTTTCATGCCTTTTTACAAGAATACAACTATGTATGGTGAACAAAAAATAATGTAAAATAAATATTATTCACAAAAGGATGTCAATATTTTTTATTTGTTTTGTTTCTTGATAATTTTCCCTAAAATAAAAATGTATAACTTTCGCTGTACATGACATTTCGTCGAATATGACATGGATAATTTTTATGCAAATCCTAGTAAAATGATGAGAAATTCAAAAACATATTCTGAAAAATTATTTTCAAAAATAACATTGAAAAATCATTAGAAAGGAGTGTTATTTTTTAAAAAAAATATATAACATTTTTATTTCTTTAAATTATTAATTAAATACAATACTTACTTGCTATATATAATAATAATAGGGGTAATCGAACAGAAGTCAAACCTATAATCTTCGGCGTGTAATACTGATAGCCTATCACCGAACCACTTTACCATCATAAAAAAAATGAAGTTTTTTTTTCGGAAATTACTGGCTAGTGTACGCTGGAACCTTGCCATACGAATATCTACCCTACCACTACAAGAAACCACATCACAACCTAACTAACTAACTAACTCTCTAGCCTTCTTAAACCCGAAGGTTCATGGCTGCAGCAACACAGGCCTTCCATCTGTCCCTATCTTGAGCAAGATCTATATACTCTTTCCCATCCCTACCGATTTCCTTTAGGTCCATCTCAACGTTGTCCCTCCATCTTCGTCTGGGCCTTCCTATAGGTCTCTTACCATCTGGTTTCCCAACAAGAATCCTGTAAACTCCCCTTTCCTCTCCCATTCGTGCCACATGGCCTGCCCACCTAAGTCTTCTTCATTTAATTATTCTAATAATATCTGGACATGAGTACAAATTATGAAGTTCTAAATTATGTAACCTTCTCCACTCACCTGTCTCCTCATCCCTTTTAGGTCCAAAGATTTTCCTAAGGATCTTATTTTCAAATACTCTCAATTTATGTTCCTCTTTCAATGTAAGGGACCAAGTTTCACACCCATATAATACTACAGGCAAAATTACTGTTTTGTATATTTTAACTTTTAGTTTCTTAGATATTAAACGAGAAGACAAATGTTTATGAAGAGAGAAGTAACTTGCATTTCCTGAATTAAGCCTACTTTTTATTTCCTCTTTAATATAATTTTCATTTGTTAATATTACTCCTAAGTATTTGAATTTGGAAACTGGTTCAAACGAGTTATTATCAATAATTAGATTTTGATTATTACCTAACACTTGGTTTCGGCCTGTAAGCATATATTTAGTTTTCTCTTTGTTAACTTCCAAACCTATCTCTTTAGCAGTTTTGAAAAATATTTTAGCATTATTCTTAATTGTATTCACATCATCCCCCAGTAAGTCTACATCATCTGCATATGCTAACAACTGATTCACACCAATTAATTTTAGTCCTTCTTTAGTTTCTTTTACCTTCCTTACAGCATATTCTAAGGCAAAATTAAAGAGCAATGGAGATAATGCATCTCCTTGTTTTAACCCTTTATGAATTGTAAATTTGTCAGACATATTATTACCCACACGAATTTTACTTTCTGTTTCACTGGTGCATATTTTTATCATACTAACAAGCTTCTTAGGTATTCCAAACTCTACTAATATATTATATAATTTATCTCTTTTGACCGAATCATATGCCTTTTTGAAATCAATGAATAGCTGATGGACATTTTGATTATATTCCCACTTTTTTTCAAGTGTCTGTCTAATGTGAAAAATTTGATCTGTAGTTGATCTGTTACGTTTAAATCCACATTGATAATCACCTATAATTTCATTAGCATATGGGGTTAGTCTTGTTAAAAGAATGTTAGACAATATTTTGTATGTTGTTGAGAGTAGAGAAATTCCACGGTAATTACTGCAGTTCATTTTATCACCTTTTTTAAACACAGGAACAATCATGGATTCTTTCCACTGTTGAGGGATTTCTTCTTTATTCCATATTAAACAAATTAATTTATGAATTTGACATATTAATGAATTTCCACCATATTTAATTAACTCAGCTGGTATTAAATCAATACCAGGTGCTTTGTTATTCTTTAGCCTTTTAATAGCATCTTTAACTTCAGTCAAGTTAGGTTCTGGAACTAAAGGTTCTGTTGTGTGTACTTCATTTACTTCTGATTTATCTCCTACATGGACATTTAAAAGGTCATTAAAGTAGTTCTTCCATCTATTTAGAATATCGCTTGGGTCAGCTAGAAAATCACCGTCTTTATCTTTTATCAAGTTTACTTTAGGTTGCCACCCCTTTCTAAATTCATTTACACCTTTATACAGGGTGTTGCAAAATACCTGTTACAACGCTTGGGAGGTGATTCTACAAGTAAAAACAAGGAAAAAATGTCATGTGAAAAAATGTCGAAATCGGCACCGTTTTCGAGTGACAGGCGTGCGAAAATCGCCTCACACCATGTGTAAAGTACAATAACTCAAGAAGGAAGAAATATATCAATGTCGGAATAAAATAATACAAACAAAATCGTACCTGGTGAATACAATGGTGCATCAATTGAGGCCCAGTGTAAATTGCGCAAGGGGACTCTCAAAGAAAGTGGGGAATCCCCTGATGGAAAATACAATAAATTTACTACTATCTTCTACATAATGTTGAGATCGGAATGTAGCCAGTAAAAAATGGCGACGTATGTCCACATGTCCCACTACTGCTGGGACACCGTCCCACACCCGGGAAATAGGAAAATAACTGCAAATCTCCTGTTGTACACGGTTCACATTGCGGTTCGAAGAAAAGAAACCAATTTGTCGCATGTCTCACTACTGCTGGGACACCATCCCAAATGGAAAAAAATACTGGAAAATCATAAAAAAAAGTTTTCAATACCTTAATGTTGACACACTACTTTGCAGTACGAAAAACAAAAGTTAAACAATGGCCACATGTCGTTAGGCTGTACATATACTACAAGAAAGCTCCCCAAAGAAAGTGGGTAATCCTCGAAGGAATGAAGACGGAGAATGGCGAGAAAACGCACACAATGGCATGTAACATTTCCAGGCACAGCACATCTGGAAGGGATTCCACTGAGAAGCGCACAACCTCCGCACATGCAGATCGACGGTATGAAGTACAGCGATATCCAGCATCTTCACTCGTACCTTTCACTAAAGGACACTATGTGGTGCTGATAGGGGCTCACACAAACACCGGTATACTCAGAGACGTTGTTGAAAATGTCCGCCATTGACTTCAAGACAAAGATGGCATCGGCGAAGCACTGATTGTCTGGTACGTGCAAATACCTCTGGCATGTCACCAATTGTCCCAGCAGCGGCACTAACACGAGCAACGAGATCCTCAGCACTTTCCACAGGGGTTTCATACACGAGCCTTTTCATTTCTCCCCACACAAAGAAATCCAGTGGTGTGAGGTCGGGGGAACGAGGTGGCCACGGTAAAGGTCCACCCCTGCCAATCCAACGATCGCCGAAAATATCGTTGAGTAAGGCTCTGGCTCCCCGGTCGAAATGTGCGGGGGCGCCGTCGTGTTGAAACCAGATACGTTGTCTACCTGCCAGTGGCACGTTTTCCAAAAGTTCAGGTAATACGTCATGTAGAAACACCCGATAATTTCCACCACACAAAGTAGATGGCAAAATGTACGGGCGTATCAAGTGGTCACCTACTACGCCACACCACACATTCACTGCGAACCTATGTTGATGATGGCGCACAATGATTGCATGCGGATTGTCCATATCCCAGACGTGGCTGTTGTGGCTATTGAACATGCCGTCCCTGGTGAACATTGCCTCATCGGTCCACAAAACTATTGTTGGGAACTCTGGAATGGAAAGAGTTTGTTGCACGTACCATTGGCAGAAATCCATGCGTAGGGGAAAGTCCGTGGGCAGTATGTGGTGCACCTTATGCAATTTGTATGGGTGCAATCCCTCCTCTCGAAGAACGCGGAACACATTGCTATGGTGGGTTTGTTGAGTACGAGCAATGACACGTGTGCTGGTGTCAGGACGGTCTCGTATCGCGTCCAACACGTCCTCTTCAAATTGCACAGTGCGCACAGTGCGGGGTCTTCCACAATCCCACCTACGGGGTAGTAGAGATCCAGTTTCACGCAGTCGAGCATCAAGTCTTTGAAAGAGTGCATGTGCTGGTAATCGCCTATTGGGAAAACGTTCGTGATACAAACGACGTGCTTCACGGCTGTTTCGGTTTGCCTCTCCATAAACGAGATGCATATCAGCAAGCTCGTGGGTAGAGTACTCCACCATTGTCTTGTTCGAGAACTGCCCAGAAACAGGGGCACTTTCCCTCCGAGTGACGGATCACAACTACCGTGATTAGCACCCACGTAATGTCACACAGGTGTCCACGCAGTTGTTGCAAACCGAGAAAGAACACGGGAATACGTACTCTACGTACAGTATTCCTTAGCGCAATTCAACCATACACACACGCCAGACTAAACTCCACGCTGCGAGACGCAGAACAAGACAGGAAAAACAACGGTCGACTACAGTCTCTACGTAGTATCCACCAACACTAATACGTAACAGGTGACCTACACTCACAGCGCCTCTAGTGGAGCTTTCTGTACCAATTAGCTGAAATCAATCTGAGCGTAATTTGACGGCATAGCGTCATTTTCGAGTGAATTTCCTATTTCCCGAGTGTGGGACGGTGTCCCAGCAGTAGTGGGACATGTGGACATACGTCGTCATTTTTTACTGCCTACATTCCGATCTCAACATTATGTAGAAAATAGTAGTAAATTTCCTATATTTTCCATCGGGATTCCCCACTTTCTTTGAGAGTCACCTTGCGCAATTTACACTGGGCCTCAATTGCTGCACCATTGTATTCGTCAGGCACGATTTTGTTTGTATTCTTTTATTCCGACATTGATATATTTCTTCCTTCTTGAGTTATTGTACTTTACGCATGGTGTGAGGCGATTTTCGCACGCCTGTCACTCGCAAACGGTGCCGATTTCGACATTTTTTCACATGACATTTTTTCCTCGTTTTTACTTGTCGAACCACCTCCCAAGCGTTGTAACAGGTATTTTGCAACACCCTGTATAAATCTCTGATATTTTTATTTTTGCTGTTTGTTTCAATTTCGTTAATTTTGCTTTTCAAGTAATCTCTTTTTTTACTTCTAAACGTGCGGTTAACTTCTCGCTTTGTTCTATTATAATTGCTTAGATTTGTATCATCCGAGTTGTTTAACCACCTAAGTCTAGCCTGATTTCTTATTTCTATTAGATTATGACATTCATTATCAAACCATGGCTTACTTTTTCTTGGTTTATGGTATCCTATACTTTCTTTAGCTGCTGATTCTATTGCATTACGTATGTGCTCCCAATTCTTATTTACGTCTGTTTCATTTATATTTTCATCATCATTTAAATCCTGCAAAACATCACAACCTCAATTTTCGAAGCTGTAGCCTCTCCATGTAAAACGATTGCGTCGTAAATATAGTAGATTTTGCTTAAATGTTTTGTGACATTCATACCACCTTTATTTCATTTGCTACAAAGGAGCGTTTGGGTGTGTTGTTTATCAAGAGGCGGGTGGGGATTATATTTCTAATGCATATTGAACGCATTGGTCTTAACTCATAATCATGCCGTAAGAAGGAACGAACTCGTGGGGTAGTGGTTATCGCACTGGGTTGTCACTCTAATGGTCGTAGGTTCAAATCCCCACGGTGGCAAAAACTTTTCGTAAGCTTTATTCGTTCCCATTGTTACTATTTGAATTAGTCTTCTTTGAAACTAACAACGAAAGATTATACAATTAACTCTCTCTCTTTCAAAATGGTAATATGAGGACAAGTTTCTTATTACAAGAATTGGAAATTTTAGTGGTCTCAACGCATCTAAAATCCAAAATACTAGATCGACGTTATTTTCTACTGAATTCTAAATCCACGTTATACACAGATAGGCTAATGTGGCCTGGAACTACAGTTTAAAGTGAGTTACGAACCACTATGTGTCTCCACTTGTTATCCTGCACTGAACGTAAAACAAACAGCTCCCCGTCCCCATTTTTAAAACAAATTTACATTAAATATGGTATTTATAAGATAATCATCATTGATTTGATTGTTTTTATTACTGAACGTCAAATAAAACATTTTCCACAATCACCTCTTCGTCCCATCTCTCCCAATATCTTTCTGTCCCTCTCTTTTTCCCCTTCCCCACCCACCACACACATGTATCAAAATAAATATTTTCTTAGGTTTATATGTGTATAAATATAACATTAAATACCCCCCCCCCCCAAATACTATTTATTTTCTACTTTCCGTCACCCCTCTCCCACTCCCACAACCCCTCATTATTATTGGCGTTCGCCAGACCAAGTGGTGATGTATCGACGTCTTGTAATCAGTGTGTCCTTTTCCGAGTTCCAGTCAGGTCGCATAATGTTTCAGATTCCAATTTAAATGTATCCCGAGTCGTGATTAGCCTATGTGTGCAAAAAGTGATGTTAAAACGAACTCTTGACCTCAATAATGCAAGTTGCGTATTTTCTTTCAGCTGTGGTTCCCTCTTTTCGCGAGAAATAACGAATTAACCTAATCATTAACTCAACAAATAAAAATGCATATCTAAATTAATTAATGAAAACTGTTATTACACCCAAACCACTATTTTATCGTAAATGTAAATGAAATGTCATCTCACGTAGTGAAAACAATGTGAAAATTGTTCTAATGAGTGATATATGATTGTCAAACACATACATGAATACATTATATTAAGCTCGTGAACTATAATTGGGACAATTTAATACTAATTTGAAACGATTAAAGGCAATTAAAACGACAAAGTAAACTTTTGCGCAATCTTTCTGCCGATTCGCATTATTGAAACAATATTTAACCAATGGGGACGTTATCTCATATTTGGAAATGCTGCATTGGTTGAACTTCCTGTGGACAAGACCGTGAGTCACGCCTCCTGCTCCTCCGAATCGAACTTCACTCTGATTGGAGGATCGTATATTTCACAACACTTCCTTGTTTCAGAGCTACCAACATAATTTAGTACGACGTTGGACTTAGAAAAAATCCATGCGACAGATTTTTTGAACATGACTGTACCTTACGACCTTGAGCCGAAGAACCAACTACGTGTTCCAAGAACACCTGAAGAACTTCACGAGTTCCTCTGCCCTCTAGTTATGATTGTGGTCCTATCCCCATGCGTCTGTTTTGTTTTAAGTGTTTATTTGATCTCAATCGTGTTGCTTGCTTCTCAAAGCTCCAAGACCATCTATCTCTGCACACTTGCTGAGGAAGGTCTTGCGTTCCAAGAACACTTAAAGAACTTAGCGTGTTCCCTTGTCCTCTAGTGCCCTCTAGTTGTAATTGTGGTCCTATCCCCATGTGTTTTGCTTTTTGTTTTGTGTGTTTTTAAGGGCATTGGGCAACTTTATCCTGCTGAAAGCGTAGTACTATCTACCAACAAACAGACTAACGATCTTCAGCGTTTTAGTTAGCATATATTAATGTTGAATGGGATCATAAGTATTACCAAGCAAGGTGTGCATCACCATGATTATTCCTTTTGTTGTAGGATAGGAGAAGACAAGAATTGAAACAAGGAACCAAGCAAGCTTCTGGCAACCTCCGGACCAGCATACGTAAAAATATATTCCTTAAATCAAGTAAGATGGGAAGGAGAAATTTATGATGATAGTGATGGGCAATTTACCGACCAATACTTGTGCATCCCACTGTACACATCCGTGGCCTGGAATCACCAGTTCTTTAAGCTACCAAAACCCACATCAAATATCCAAAATAAAGCACTACGAATAATCTCTGGCGCGGACAGATATGTACCCAACGCCCAAATCAGAGAGGCATCGGACAACAAAACACTATTCGAAAAGTGAAGGACTAAAATTCTTGGCATAACAGATCACCCAAATCCCATAATCAATTTCATTGGAGAACGTTAGCCGCGACGAAACATTTACAAAATGCCAATACGACAATGAATATAAGCGACTGGGTAGAATTGCGCTGGCGCCGCATATGACAAAGCAAATCGAGAGCGGAACAAAAGTCGCCTGTTCCCGCGCACTGTGTGGCAACGTCAACCGAGCTGCGTTGCCTATATCTAGCGTCAGATCGACCTCTCTCCGGGGCACTTTTGTGTCATCCCTGACCTTTCGAGCAAATACTGTAAGTTTGTATCACATGGATTACAAAGACCAACTACACAACGAGATCTTTCAATCTCTTAAACCTTCGAACACGGGGTTGTTTTGTTCCGACGTGGCAACAGCACGATCTTCTGCCACCCGCCTAATTTCATGGCCGTGCTTTTTAACTAAAAATATTAGCTAAAGAGCATTTAATGAAGTCAAGCATATGACTCGATATGGTAAGAGTAGAATAATATTATGCCTATTGTCATTTTATCTAATCCTAAGTAAAAATATGCAAATAGAATATCCCAACTCTTACAGGTACTCACGTGCCATGCAGTATGTGAACGCAGTTCCTTAGATACTGCTGTATATGTCAACAATGTCCAATTATTACTTCCGCATTGTTGCGCCCGGAACATGTACGGTCATACGCAATAAAGGCGAGAAACGAAGATCAACGGGAACCTAGAAGGCGGATTTGGAAAATACCGAGACTAGATTAACATAAAAATTTCGAATTCACAAAGGGGTGTAATTGTGACCTTCCACGTATTCGCCCAAAAGTCAACCTCACTTGCACGTAGTACACTCTGGACTGCATCTTGTAGACGAACGAGGCTCTGGTTAGTATAATTTTGTGTGTGTTGTCCTGTTTGTTTGTCCTTCTGTGTGTTGAGTGACCGTTTACAGCCTCAGCTCTTAACGAAAATCAGAATATTTTAATATTTTAGTAACATGACACTGCAATTATGCTATTTTAGTTATGGCAAGGGGTTGGATGCTGTATAATGTGATGGGTGCAAAATAGCCTAAGTGCTGATGCACCGAAAGTTTTAAATTCAAATTAAAAAAAAATCAAGTTATGGCACAATTGTGTTGTTATATACAGGGTGTCATTTTAATGGCGCCCACAGACCACAGATTGGAATAGAGAACATCAAAACAAACAACTTTTCTCAGTAACATTTTTCTCGTTGGTGCGTCGATTCGACGCTACAGCCGTTCAAAAAAGACCGTTTTGCCGCCTGGATGCTGGCAACCCAACACAACATTTGATCGTATCTGCGACGTCACTTCCTGCGGCGAAACAGCGCACGGCAGGGTTGCAAGGAACACACAAATTTTGTGAAAAATGACAAACTACCAACCACATTATTAGCTGTAAAATGAAGCGAGAAACGCGTCCAGTAGACCGAACATCATAACCTACCAGCCAGAAGATCAGCAGTCATCTCAGGGGAAGGGGGAAGTGAACCAACGATATGAGAAATGGTAAACAACGTATTCAAAATGAATTGTCAATATCGGATTTTGTCTCAGCCTACATGTCAAATATCAACAACAATACATTTTATTGGACTTACAGCTTACATGTGGCTGTTTACGCCCAGCTACATGTCAAATATTTGCATATCTCGTTGCAAGGTTGATATCTACAGGTTTGTGTCCAGATGCCTTGTGGTACTTTTGTGCATATATAACGGAAGTATCCGAGGTTCACGTTGTTACATTACGGCTAAAGCACGTACAACCACAGTAACAATCTAATGATGAATCAGTTGCGAATATACTGCCCTGTTCGCAGTTGCAAACTATTACATGTGTATCCGATGCATAGATAAATACAGCCGTCGGAGAGCTTGCATTACTACTACTTATATCCCGTTATTTTCAACCATTTTTGTCACTTGCCTCATAATACCCTGAATATACATTATATTATGTGTTAATTACCTTTGGAATTTTCAATTCTTTCATTTCTATTTTGTCATCTGTTCAGTGTGTCACAGACAACTAGTATCAGAAGGACGAAGTGGATAGACTAAATTGTAGATGCTAACTTGGTAACTAATTAGATTTGTAAATATTTGACATGTAAGCTGAGACAAAATTCGATATGACCACTTCCACTTGAATTCTATTTTCTTTCTACCATTTTTCGTATCGTTTGTTTACTTTCTGTTAGGTTACAGAACGTGTTTTCTCGTTTTGTTTTACGGTACATAATGTGGCTGATTTAGGCTATGTCATTTTTCACAGAATATGTGTGTTCCTCGCAACCCTGGAAAGCATCGCTTCACGACGGGATATGACGTCACAAATGCAATCAAATGTTGTGTGTGGTTGCCAGCATTCAGGCGGCAAAACGGACTTTTTTGAACGGCTATAGCGCCGAAATGATGCAGCAACGAGAAAAATGTTACTGAGGAAAGTTGTTTGTTTTGATATCCCCTATACGTTTCCGTGGTCCGTGGGCGTCATTAAAGTGACACCCTGTGTGTATATATATATATATATATATATA